>NC_047041.1:89308789-89612070 GCF_011762595.2 Tursiops truncatus
ACCTAGGAGATGTGTTGTGCCTCATCCTGGACCACAGTGAAAGGCCCAGAGGCGCCTTACAATGAACAGTAGACAGAGAGCGATGAGACTGAAAGCTTTAATACAGACAGAGCCTCTGTCCCTTCCTGGCTGCAGCCAACAGCAGCAGGGTCGGACCTGAAGTGATGGCGCTGTGCCTGCAAAGCACTTTGGCACATGCCTGGATATGAAAGGCTCTAATGAGACCCATTTCACAATTCACAGGCCACATGCATTAAGCAGGCGAAGATTTCTTCCTAACATCCCCGCGATATATCCTATGGCCCAGGTCTGCGACGGGTCCCCCACCACCCACTAAACCAGATCTCTCACTGTCCCCTCACTCCTCTTTCTCTGGCAGTAAAAATAAGCTAAAGGAGGGGCAGCAGCTTCGTTTTGAAGAGACGGGAGGCACTTCCAACTGCAGAGCTCTCTCTCGGGGTCTACAGGAACCTTCCAGAGACCTGCAATGCATGCTAATCCTTCCCCCCTGGTTAGGAGAGTGGGCCCCATCATAGTAAAGTCATTGTTCTTTCTAATTGTCAGAGACTGCTGCTCTGCACTTGCCCGCAGCGATCCAATTAACATATCACCACAACACCAACCATTATAATATGTTTTGTGTCCTACCAACAAGGGAAAGCCCCAACCCTGCTTCCATACACAGCTTCGTCTAATTAGGTCTTTAATAGGTAAACAGAAGGGGGAATACAGAAAACGGGAGAGAAGGCTATATGTCTGACTCACCTTCTGCCTAAAAGTGACTTCCTGGAGTTGGAATATTTTTGTTGTTAATGAGGAAAGAGTTGAGAATTTAAGAACAAAAGGAAGGACAAAGGGAGGGAAAAAAAGGACTGAGAGATAAGAACTAAGCACTCAGGGAGATAAGGAGGGATGGTGGGAGAATGAGAAGGGAAAGCTGTTTGCTGCTTTGGGGAATTGAAAAACATGTAACTTCTGCTGGAAACTATTGCCATGGCAACGTTCAAACAATACAGAGAAAGCCTTCATAGTTCCATTCTTGCCTTCCTGAGCACCACTGTGTAGATGTTAACTCTTCTAGGAGGGCTTCTGACTTTCTGCCTTTTCAGCTGGAAGAAATCACAGTCCCCTGGATTGCTCTCCATAATGCATTTGAATTCATTCACCACACCCGTGCTCTGGTCTCTGCCTAGGAAGGTGATTCTCCCTAAGGAATCTAAGCTATCAGCCTTCTCTCTGCCCACAGGCTCAGAGCAGAGCAATCTCTCTCTCTCCCTCCCTTCCCTAAGGTTGTAAAAATCAGCAGATTCTGAGATCTGGCTCACATTCAACTGTTAAACCGTTCAAGAGAGGCACAATTTTTACATTTTCCAAAGTCATGCACCCTAAAATTAAAAAAAAAAGCGTATGTTAGTTACTGAACTTTCCAACATCATTATCAAGTCACTGGTTAAAGAAAACTGGGCTATTGTCCTGAAAATGAGTTCCTTAATACTGTGTTTCTTAGGCTCAAAAAAAAGAAAAAAAATCAACTATATGGACAATAGGATATCTATTAAGACATCGCAAATAAATCAAACGACTTGTTCTAGGTAGGACCACATCTACAGTAACAGATGATTTTAATATTTAGGGGACAGTATTTGTCATCATAAGAAAAATAGTGCTCTTTTTAAATCTGTGAAACCTACCCCCACACCAGATACCTATCTTAGCAACAAATAAAACAATATAATTGAATGGCTGGATTCTCCCATATTCCCTATATTGACTTGGTGAAAACTGATGGGATGAAACACATAGACCCCTCCCAAGAAAACAATGTCTCAGCAGTTCACATTTTGGCAGGAGCAAGTATGCACTTGCTATTATTTAGAAGAGCCAGTGCTGAGTTCGCTGTCTCATTTACTATCGCTATTATTAGAAATTACTATTACTATTATGAGATAATAATAGCAGTCTCTACACTGGAAAGAAATCATCTAACACTAGAAGAAAAACATGAAAAATGGACTAAAAGAAAAACATATGTTCTAATTCAACATATTCAAGACATTTATATTCAAAGATTGAAGAATAAAATTAAACCATAATTAAATGTGTCTTACCATTTAGCACTTTCATCTAATCCCAGTGTCTTCTGCTGTTTCTTTTTCTTTTTTTTTTTTTGCGGTACGCGGGCCTCTCACTGCCGTGGCCTCTCCTGTTGCGGAGCACAGGCTCCGGACGTGCAGGCTCAGCGACCATGGCTCACGGGCCCAGCCGCTCCGCGGCATGTGGGATTTTCCCGGACCGGGACACGAATCCGCGTCCCCTGCTTCGGCAGGTGGACTCTCAACCACTGCACCACCAGGGAAGCCCTCTGCTGTTTCTTATGAGAGAAAGGAGGAAGCATCCTTCCAAAGCATGAAGCCAGAGCATCTCCTGAGAATACATACCTGGCTTCATAAAACCAGGTGTTTGCATGTTGTGAAAAGTGACTGCAGCTCACCAAAGTTTTAATCCAGGCACTTTTACTAAGGAGAAGATCTTTTTTTATTCTACCATTGCATAAGCCCATATTTGGGCATGACTCAAAACTAAAAGTCACAGTGTTGGGCTTCCCTGGTGGCGCAGTGGTTGAGAGTCCGCCTGCCGATGCAGGGGACACGGGTTCGTGCCCCGGTCCGGGAAGATCCCACATGCCGCGGAGCGGCTGGGCCCGTGAGCCATGGCCGCTGAGTCTGCGCGTCCGGAGCCTGTGCTCCGCAACGGGAGAGGCCACGGCAGTGGGAGGCCCGCGTACCGCAAAAAAAAAAAAAAAAAAAAAAAAAAGTTAGTGTCTTTCCAACAGTCATTTATGACAAAGGAGGCCGCCTCATACAACTGTGCAGTTTGTGCAATGTCCAGATCCAAGGGGCACCTTCATTGTTGTGAACAACATTCTTCATGAACAATGCCACTGAGGAGTATGTATTGCCAAACTTGCACTCAGCCTATTAGCACCTCTAAATTAGAGTATAATATTAGCACCAAAATATATTTACAGAACTATTTAAAAAATTGGAAGCCTCAAAGACAAAGCCTCTTATCAATATTTCAAAAAGGCAATTAGAAATCGTGCATGTGCTCATACAATTGCATAAGATAGTGAAAACATCTTCTGGCTCAGTTTATATCAATTCAAGGTCACAGTGTTCAGTTAGCACATTTCAAGAACAATGATGGGCAAGAATATGTTTTCAATTAGGAAAAATGGAGGAATGAGTTGCAATGTATTTACTGGGCAAAGTAGTTTTGAAACATGGGTCCCTAGAGTAAAAATAATAAAAGGTTGATCTTAGTGGGAAAAATATTGGGGAAATAACGGCCTACACCATAGGCTGAATTCACCCTACAGATGTGTTAAATTAATCCACTCCTTTATTGGTTCTACCAAAATATATTGAAAACTCCTGTGCACTAAATTAGCTAGATGTGGGAGATGACCAGACAGGTAAGATGAGGTCCCTGTCCTAAAAGAAGTCATATTAGCAGGTTTCAGGCAAGTAAATATTAGTGACAAGAGCTATCACAGATCTGTGAATAAAATGTTAGTGTAACAGAGACAGGAGGATTCAGTGGGCCTAGGAGACCTGGAAAAGATTTTCCCAGAGGAAGTAACTTGCTCTGAGATTTGACTTGTGATGAGTATATCTTAAGCAAATAGAGTAGCTTTCACAAAGTTTGAGCCAAAAACTAGACTGGGATATCTCCAGAGAAATAAAACATTCAGTATGGCAGACAGACAAGAGAGGCATGAATAGGCTAGCCAGACTGTATTTATCAAGAGAAGAATCTGAATTTTATTGTATATTTATAGAATATAGAGAAGGGAATGTTCAGCTTCATTTCTTAGTAAGGTCCTTCTGAAGGAGAAATGAATGCTGGACCATACTGAAGAAAAGTTGGCATCAGAAAGACTTGTTAGAAAGATATCTAGGAGAGAAACAATGGACTCTGGACTGAGGGACAGAAAAGCTGAGTTTGAGATGATGAGTAGATGGATGAGTATTTGATTAGTGGTTGGAATATGAGGGAGGTTAAAGAGATATTGATATCATTTGAAACTGAAAATATATAGGCTCCTGGAGGGAAAATAATCAGTTACAGTCAGTGTACTAAGTTTGTAAGGCCTACAGGAGACCAGGTAAGAAAGCGGGATCTTGCTGGCCCTGGAGATTTAGGAATCATCAGTTTACACAAGGGGGCTGAGGCCAAGGATCCGAGCATCATGTCTCAAAACAAGCCCAGCAGACATCTCTCAGGGATGCGAAGAGATTGGGAATAGAACTGATTCCAAAGGGAAGCCCTCAACATTTTAGGAGAGAGCCGAGGGACAAGACAAGGACGACATGAAATGAATAAAGGAAGTGATAGCAAACGGCACCTCAAACCCCTAGAAGAGTTTCAGAAAGCCAGGGGCAGCAATGGTACGAAATGCTACAGAGATCAAACATCGCAAGGACTGAGATCAGGTGCTGGGGGGGTGAGGCAGACAATTCGGAGCCCACCGGATTTGCAGGATATTGTAACAAAACTCCAACCTTATTACTAGCACTGACCTTATTTCTCAGACAATCATGAATTTCCAGATGATCTCATAGCGTTTTGCAAAGCTTTTCTGTCCAGTAGTTGTGTTGAGTGAGTTAGGACAATTTTTCCCAAGTCTTTCTTATAAGTTGTCTCTTCCTCATGTAAGGGAACACTTGGATATTAGATAAGACTGACCAAAAGATGCAAGGTATGAGTGATCTAATATGTGACTACAACCTCTGTTTCAGGAAGCAGTAAAGGGAAACTACAGACACCTCAATCCCAGTTGAAATATTCACATTGAGTACCAGGTTAGCGGATGATGAGCCTCCATGTTTACTTGTTACAAGGCAACACGTTTGCATTTACTGATTCTGATCTTGTTTCTAAAGTCCTAAGAGATGTAGCTTCTACCTCCAGCTCTATCACTTAGTTGTTGGATAACCTTAGACCAATTACTTAGCCTCTTTGTGTTTCAGTTTCCAAAGTGAGAATTTAGGAGAAATATATGTTATATTATCACCACAGTACCTGGTGCATATCAAATGCTCAATAACTGGTAGTTACTACCCATAATCCCCATTAGTGTTGAAAGCATACATAAGCACAAAAAGCTGCCATCAGCTTATGCCAAAGATGAAATAAAAGTTTGTTAATCTTACATAAGCTGTTCATCATTGTTAAACCTCATTATAAATCTGACTGACGTTGGAAAACATTATCAAAAATAATATTACCCATTTTGATGGCAAAGTTGGCAAAAAATCTTCATTCACATATTTAGTAAATGTAAAGCAAAACACTCACAGACTTTCACTTAAATGTTCCCATTTCTGTGGAAAATAACCAGATTTCAATGAGAAGAAAGAAAGTGAGCTAGCATTTATTGTGTACTAATCACGTGCCAAACACTTAGACATCTTAATTAATGCTCCTAAAAATAACTGCAAGAAAAAAATGATGTCCATTTTTATAGCTGAGGAAAACTGAGACATAGCAAGGTCAATTTGCCCACTTAGGATCCCCCAGCTAACAAGTAGTGAAAAAAATCTGAGATCCAAGGTTTGCCTATTCCATATTGTATTATATTTCCCCTACACAACCTCTAGATACTTTCCTCACATTTTGACCCTGCATATCCGCCATTGTGACACGGATTCTGCCTTTCTCACCTAATTCTATGCTGTTCTTCTCCATATTTTGACAACTATCGATAGTAAGCTGTGATCAGAGATTTTATATTTTCAGTTCCTAGGAATCTCAAATTCCTAGGTAGTGGATTATAAACTGAAAATCGTAAAATCTTAGTGCTTGAAAGAATCTTAGTTTTTAACCTTTTTTTAACAGGAAAGAATATAAGACCAACCTAAGAGAGATGAGGTGACTTGTATCAATTGTTACAGTCCATTACTGACAGCACCAAGATTAAGAAAAATACACTGCATCACCTCGCTTTCAGACCTCAGCTTTCCCAGCAGAAGGAAACCACTCAGAGGTGCTTAAAATCTCTGTGTGTGTGTGTGTGTGTGTGTGTGTGTGTACAGATATGACATCACACACACACACATACACACACAGAGTCAGTATACTCATTGGAATTTCTTTGTTTTTTTTTTGCGGTATGAGGGCCTCTCACTGTTGTGGCCTCTCCTGTTGCGGAGCACAGGCTCCAGACGCGCAGGTCCAGCGGCCATGGCTCATGGGCCCAGCCGTTCTGCGGCATGTGGGATCTTCCCGGACCGGGGCACGAACCTGTGTCCCCTGCATCGGCAGGCGGACTCTCAACCACTGCACCACCAGGGAAGCCCAGTCGATGGTATTTCTCATTAAACTGCCATAGGTTCCTAAAAGCCAGGCTTCTTGCATGTATACATGCATTTGAGTTCTTTGGAAGTAACCTCTCTTAAGTTCAATCAGTCCTTCAAGGAATATTTATTGTAGGCATACCATTTGTCAGACACTCTTCTGAGGTACTAAGGACATGCCAAAGAACAAATAAAATCCTTGCCCTCAGAGAGTGTCACAAGCACACTGTCCCAGCCACAAGATCCGCCCAATAAAGTTTCAACTGTCAAATTTACATTTCTCCAGAGAAATCATTTTGAAGAAACATGCAACAGACTCTTGATCCTTTTGGAAAATCTTCTAAGATGCTGTTTATAAATTATTATTTTTATGCCTATATTATAAAATACTTGATGAAAGTTTACATAGACACAGAGTACATTTTCCACAATTCATAAAGTATATTGTAGTCTTTCTTACAGGAATGGCATTCACTAAAGCACTTCCAAATATGTTTTAAAATTGTAGGACCTTACCAAAAATGGTCATATCTATTTGTGTTACTCCAACCTTGTCTATAAATTTCTCATTTTTTAACCTATACCAACATGAATTTATATGAAGAGCTTCCCTCAAACAAGGCCATATCTGTTTTTTGCAAACTGTGCATTACCTAAACTAAAATCAAAGACGCTCAGTTTCAATGTGCATTTACTGAACACCTGCTGTGCATGACGTATGCAATCTGATTTCATCCTCACAGTGGTCAGCCTCCTGTGGTTGTTATCTCTATTTTACAGATAAACAAACGGGCTCAGAGAGGTTAACGGCTTATGTACCACACGTGTTCCAGTGGAAAGCTGAGTATTCAAATTCACTTAGGATGTCAGAGTTCAAGTTTATTGAAATTCTTAGTCACCGTTTAGAAGCACACCAAAAAGTAAAATTAATAAAATGGTAAGAACCTTCATAGACGATTTCCGTTTCTTCTTAAGATCAGTGAAAATGGGTAACTTAAGGATGCTTTCCCAAAGTTAACACAGAATTCAAATCATTTTCCTAATTGAATAGAAGCAGTATAAACATCCAATGGGCAACTCCTCAGCCTGACTGTCCTGTTACCCACAGATGTGACATCAAGAGTAACAATAATTAAAACAGTAGGATTCTTTTTCCCTCAAAGGGAGAACAGGTTTCCAGAAGCATACTGAGGAAACAGATAGAACCCAGGGCTGCTGATGTAGAAAATGAAATTATTAGAAATGACCACGACTGGCGGCCTCGGAAAACCACTGGCAAGTTGGTGTTGGAAGATTTGCACATGCAAACAATAAGACACATATGTCTACATGAAACTTGATTCCATACACTCTACTGGGCCTTTATCCTTTCACAAAATGAAGACGTATAACTAACACAGGATTCATGATAACTAGGAAGACTGTGAATCCAAATCGTGGACTTGGGGACCTTAATATTAGTAACGGAATTTTACACCATCTAAGTTAATTATATAATTGCCTAGAAATCTGCCTTTATTTTGTGCATTCCACATCCAATGTAATATGTAGCCAAAATGATAGTCAATATACAACTGCTATCTTCTGTAACTTTTAGACAAAAAGAACACACAACACAAGAACAGCTTTATTTTCCCCTAAAATCTCATTTAAATATGATTTTTGCTGAGATTTATTTTTCTATACTTTAAGGAGAAAATCTTGATTTTCAATTTCCAGCTGGAGGCAGAATTTCATATCTAAAATGATATATTGCAATGAATCTCTCCTGATAAAACCTCAAAAGAAGAATCTGGCAACTACTGTAAGGTCAGTTGCACATTCCCTGGTTCTTAAGTGTAGCCACTAGAATTTGTAAAGTCTGTGGCCAGCCTGTATTCATTCCCAGGAAGTTAATCCAAATTAATCCAAGAATGACCACAACAAACAGCTTCCCTTAGAGGGTCTATTATGCTGGGGCTTTGCATATCATTACTTTTAATTCACAAGACAATTCTAATTGGTTTCATTCCAATTTGTTGATATTATTCCCATCCCAGAGATAAGAACATTGAAGGCCAGGGAAATTAAAGGTATTGCCCAAAGCGCATAGCTGTTAAATTAGAGGAAAATATTCGAAAAGGTAACTTAAAAACTTGCAAAATTCAGCAGCTTTCTGGGCCTGGGGTCCTCAGCAAATTCCAGTATACAGCTACCTGCTCACAAATGTCAATCAGTGGGTACCAACTTCTGTCCAGAAAGAAGCTCAAGGGCTAAGTTTCTAGATCTACCATGGCCATAATTCTTTCATCAGTCCACCAGCAAGTTGCCTAAAATGCTGAGCCAACTCTGACTGACAAACCAAAGGAGCTAAACCCTGGTCTGGGCAATGTGTCCTGAAATGCAGTACTGGTGAAGTGATTCACCAGTGTGAAAAAGGATGCCATCCTTAGATGCTCCATCATCTCCGGATTTGAAGAACAGGTTTAAGTGGAGGTGGGTGAGAGGACATATTTCAGCCCACAATTTTAAACACATTCATATTTTCTCTTCTCTCCCTACCCCCCCATCCCCTTACCTCTCTTTCTCAGTAAAGTTTGCATGTGGGTATAAACGTGGAGAATACTGAGAGGGGGTGACAATGTGACGGAGAGGAACGCACACTGAGGTTCAATCAGAGTAGCAATGAAGAAATTGTTGATGTCAAAAAAAAAAAAAAGAAGAGGAAGAAAGAAGAAAGAACGAAAGAAAGAAGAAAGAAAGAAAGAAAGAAAGAAAGAAAGAAAGAAAGAAAGAAAGAAAGAAAGAAAGAAAGAAAAAGAAAGAAAGAAAGAGAGGAAAAACCCCTCTCCTGATTGGCAGAGCCAAGCTGATTGCAAAGCTGGGTTTCCCACGCGAAGCCCAGAGCTGAACTACGCAGTAAAAACCCTCAAAGTACATTTTGTTTTCTTTATTCTCTTTTTTCAGTTGTGCTAAATTGCAGCTGAACAGGAACTTAAAATAACTTGAGTCAATCTTTGACCACAACTGATGACTTCACTGTGGTCATGTAAAAACAAAACAAACATGCAAAATATCTGCAAGGAATTATAAGATATGCAGAAACCTATAGGGAGCTTGAGGGCAGGGGTGGGGAACACAACCCTGCACGACCTTATTTTCATAGGTCGGTAAATTTATTGCCTGATCTGTGTCCCAACAGGAAACATGTGCCCAGAAAAATAAATTAGAGAAGTGCTCAGCTGTAGGCTAGTTTAGTTAAGGGGTAATGAAAAGGATAAGAATAGATGATGTGAGTGAAAGAACAGACTCAGATGCTTTTAGCAGGGAGTTTCTGGTTTCTATTATCATTCTCTCATATAAATCTAACTCCATGGTTCTTTAATGACTCTCCAGGGACCACCACTCACTGGATTAAATGAGCCCAATACCAAGAAGGGACCCAGGAGACTGTTGCCTTTCATCTCCTTTGGGATACGCCAGCGTTGTGGATCTTTTTTTTTTTTTTTCCAAATAGTATTAAAGTTAGGGTTATCTGAGCTCTTTTATTAACTAAAAAAAAAAAAAGACTAAGAAAAGACATGAATGCTGGAGATGGGCTACCCATGAGGTCCAGAATGTCAGGAGTTTATTGCAAGCTCTCAGAATAAGTACCTTCCTTGACCCTTCTAGATAAAAATGGCAGCTGTGGTGAAAGAAGTAATTCTTCCACGTACGGCTGTTTCCTGTCCAGTTTGGATCCCAAACTGACTTTTGTCAGCTCTTCAGAGGCTTGTGTGAGTCACCTGTCTCATATGCTTTGGCCATTAACCAAAGAGTTATGACTTCTCCAGGCCTCAGTTTCCTTTTTTATTGGCATGAGATCTCTGGGGAATCTTCTGGCTCTAAAGTTATGAGTCTATGATTCTGATAGGCGGCCCTGGAGAGAAATAACAGAAGACTGAGAGGCAGAGTTCTGTTCAAACACAAAACTAAAGAAAAGCCAGCTCCATGATCCTGGCAGGGATGGGGGAAGAGATGCAAAGAGGGGAGATCTTATAGGCCCTCAGGCTCTCTAAGCATTTTCAACCATTTTTAAAATTTTTCTTTAGTGTCTTCTTTCCCCCAAGACAAAGCTGGCATAGGAGAAGCAGTGATATTCAACCCACAGACCTTTATCTAAGTTACCACAGGACACTAGATTTCTGCCTTTTTTTAAAGAGCTCTGAACTGGTATTGCAGGGAACACTGAAGGAAACTGGCAAAACTGAAGGCGACTAACTGCCCAGGGCACCTACATGGACAGCCTCTCTGTTACCCAGGGAAGTGGTTAGAAGGGGGTGGGGTTGAAGAGAGGAGGGTCCTCCTCTCATCCTTAGCACTGGTAAGAAGCTAGGTAACCTAATCTCTAGACCACCACTTTCCAGACTGTGTGTGCAAGAGAGATTGGGGATGGTGCAGCCACAGCTCTCCACCACTTCCTCCCCCGTCTCACTCTCCCTCCCTCCACCCACTCACCAGCCAGAAGCCAGCCTTCATCTGGTTGGTTTATTATCATATTTTTGTGGTAATGCATTCTGTTGATCTGCGATGTCAGGTTGGATAATGAAATTTAAATTGGGTCCCTTCGATTTCCAATGGCTAAACATTTGTGAATCTAACTCCGGGGCTGCCATGCAACTTAAACGCATTCTAGAGTGTTGATCACACAGCACAAGGCACCCCACACTGCAGCGGCTTTCTTGGGGAAATTTTTTTTCTCCGGATGGACATTTGCAAAGGCATTTGCCCCGGGATGCAGACAACCTGCATCATTATAGCAAACCTGCTTATCAGTGAGCACAGCCTGATGGAGCAAATGCGTGGGCCACCTTCTCCCTGTTTTCTGGTCCCCACAACCAGGTCTTTAAAAACCACCTCAGGGGGTACAGGGATAAAGGGACCGGGAATGCTAAATTAATGGACATTTTCTTCACCAATAAATAGGAAAAAAAGGATCACTCACTGTATTTCAGACTGATCACAGCAACATCCAGATGGGAATCCAGGTGGTTAAGAACAAGCAGAAAAATGCATGATCTTGACCCCAAAGAGAAAAAAAAGGGGGGGAGGGGAGGAGGTTGATGAAGAAAAATCCAACTGCAATTATCCATCAATTTTACTCAACATAGGCACAAATCCAACTGTGCTCTGCTGGCTTCTCTTCCCCAATCAATGCCTCATTCTGCCGCGGTCAACTTTTCTTCTCCGAAATTTCTTTGCAGATGTATTATTAATTCCCTCTCCTCTTGTGGGAAATTCAAAAAGAAAAGAAAACACCACCATATCAAGTCTTTACTTTCCTAAAAAAAGCCCCAAACTTTTCATTCCAAAAATATCTCCTTGGCTTACTTTCTCCTTTACAGAAAAAAATGAACATACTTTTCCTTTGTGGATCCTCGTTTCTCCATTTCCAATCATCCTTTTGGGGAGAGGGAGGGCAGCTGTTTTATGATTATTTATTTATGTCAGAACACACCAACCCCCGCGGGTCTGACACTGGTTTATTTCATTTTCCAATGCTCCCTGTGTGCACATATACACATTTGTGTTAAGATCCAGGTCTCACAAGAAAAAGCTTCGTTCTTCCTTCTCTCTTGCACAATCAGTTTATCCACTGCGTTCGGTTCCAGGAGAGAGCTGCGTCCCGCATCTTTCATTTTCGCAACGCACCCAACCGCCACCGCCACCAGAAAAAAAAAAAGAAAAAAAAAAGAAAAAAAAAAAAAAGAAAAAGTCTCCTTTTACATCGCCGATTCCTCTCCCCAGCCCCGACCTCGAAGAATTTGGGGATCAACTCCCCCCAATCGCCACCCTTCCGGCCGGCCCCTTCTCCAAAGATCTGATTAGATTTCTCATCACAACCCAGTGCGCAATTGGATTTTTGATTTCAGCCACCCGGCCAGCCACCTTCCCCTCTCCCTCCAAACTCTGTTATATCCTGTCTCCTTCCCTCCACCGCCTCTGCAATTTCATAATCTCACGTTAAATGGAGTGCGGGGGGGCGGGGACGGGGGCGGGGGCGGAGGTAGTGAAGGAAAATTTCAAGGCTCCGTCAGCTGTCAAGAAGAAACCCATTCCTCCCCCCCGCTACTTCTTTTTCTCTTTAAGGCTCGGGGTGGCTTGCGCTTCCTCTGTCCCCGCCCCCACCCCTAGCACCCGGTCCAGATCCTCCAGGTGTAGCAGAACTCCAAGATCAGGGCCGGGATCACGGGGGAGACTCGTGACGCGGTCCCTCGCCGGCGGCCCCTGCCAGCCACCGGGTCCCCTTCTCCTCCATCAGCGGGCAGCGGATCCGGGGGGCGCCGCGATGAAAGAAGTTCAAACTGGGCTTTTATTTCAAATGGGGAGGGTGAAGTGAGGGGCTCGACGAGGTGTTTGTTAGGCAAATAAAAAAAGAATAATAAGGAAAGAAGATACAAAATAGAACATGGAACGAAAGAGGTAAAAAAAAAAAAAATCCCTAGTCGCTGGCTCCTCTCATCCTTCTCGAATGAAACTGCAGCTTTGATCTCATTTCCAGCTGCGTCGGGTGCATTCTGGAGCCACAAGTTGGCCTCTCTTCGCCCAGACCTTCCCGACGCCGGCTAGTCCTCCGCGAGGAGACGCGCTCCCGGGAGCGCAGCTGCTCCGCGCCGTCTTTAGCGCCATCGCCCCGGCTCGCGGCTCCCAGCGCGGTAGAAACCCCGGTCCCCTTCCATCCACTTCGGCTGGAACTCTCTCTTCCTCCCCAGCCCGCTCCTCTCTCCCCCCTTTCCCCCCAAAGAATAAATGCGCTCCCAGTGCCGGCGGCAGTTCCTTTCTCTCGGCCAGTGCCACGTCCTGACGGTTTGGGTCCTAGCTCCCCAAATCTCCTCTCGGACTGCGGTCCCCTTCCCTCTTCTGCCCCTCTTTCTTTCCCTTTTTCCTTTCCCTTTTTCTGCTTGTGATCAGTAAAATACAATTACCCAATTACCTCCCATCATCTTAGCACTGATTGGTCAATTGCATTAACACTTGAAGTCGGGGTGGAGGGGATTGGAGCCCCTGCGGTGTGGCACTGCTGCCACCTGGAGGGCAGAGCTAGAACAGCTGCGTTTCAAAGCCACCCCATACTCAGAGGTTAGTAACGCGCAAAGAAACTGCGGTCGTGTGGAAGAAGTCATTTTTTGTTTTGTTTTGTTTTTCAAAGCCTGGCTGTGTTCATCCTGAAAGCCGGGAGTTGGAGCTACAAAGGGGAAGACATAGAAATCAAGTCACCACTAGGATTCAAAAATATCAAACACACAAAGCTGTTGCTTTCAGAGAGCTGGACAAGAGCCTCTTCCCTCCCTAGGCAAGCAGGCTGGTCACAAGGTAAGGATTAACACTACTATTACCTAGGACAGACTAATGAGAAGAAATCTAGGAGAAGCTGAAATACTGCCAGGGAGGGAGCCTGTGGTCCAGCAGGATAATCTCACCAGGAGGAGACACTGTAAAGGTGAAATAGGAGCCTTCAGCCTATGCAGTGTTGCAGTAAATTGGCCTGTTCAGTGTGTACAAGACATCCAGGGCAGTTTGACAACTTAATTCCAACATCCCTCGCTCCTAGTTGGCTTTTCCACCAACTCACGTTGGGGGCGGGGGCAGGGGCAGGTGGCATATTTCAACTTCACTGGGTCTTAGAAAGATGGAAGGGCCTGCATAATAATATTATTAATAACATATTTATGTTGGTTTCTTTCTCCACTATACAATTGTCAGAGGCCTTTTCTCTAAGCTATACTTACTCATTTTATACCATTCAGGTATGTGACCTTGAGACATGAAATGGATAAAATGAGGAATGATAATTCAAACAACAAAACATTATATATTTGGGGGAGGAAGGCAAATAAATATTTATCTGTTTCAAGTTGCATAATCTATGATCTCTATGCTGATTTACTATACTTTTGAGAGATCAGAATATGTACTTGGTTTGAAAATAGTTTTAAATAGGCTGTATGCTACTCTATTAAAGCACATTATATACTTGAGATTTGAGTCTTTATGTTACAAATCATAATGAGAAGTGACATTCAACAAAAGGGAGAAAATTTTTACTGAGGGAACATTAGAGGCGTATCCAAGTTCACACCAAATGTTCTTTTAGTTTTTTCCTGTTCCCTTTATAGTACATGGGTATTTCCTCATTTAGAGTTAAAAAATGAAAGGAACTACATCTATATATTTCTTTGGGTACTAAGCACATACTCTAATATGTATTTCAGATGTCAGCACCTGCAAGAGAAAAGGCCTTTCTTTACACATGAACTGTGATTTATTTAATTTCTGTCTTTTTGGAGACAGACTACAACTTCGATGTAGTTACTGATTGCATCAAAATGTGAATTTGTTGAGGGGTAATGGCATTGCTTCTGTTTTTAAAAGAATGCTGTATTGATTGATTCAAAACACTAGTGGGCAGTTGACTATAAGTTTGATTTGTCTTTTGAAGCTCTTACCCTTATATGCCAATTACAGTTTATCAACTAATAAACCATTAAAAAGGGCTTTCACTAGCTGCTCTAGATAACTTCAAAGGAATCTACCTTCTGGTTCTGAAGTAAGCTAGAAGCCATTTGAAATGAAAATTTTCTTTTTAGGGACTTTGATAGCAAGGGAAAGACCAGTGATTGTTTTTCAAAGCTGATTATTAGCTACCTACCAGACATCTTTAAAGCCTTTCAGAATGAATTAATCTATCAAACAAAGCAGCAGTGAAGTATCAGTGCTATTTAACCAAAAAGAAAAAGGAAAGTCTTCCCTTTCCTGTTTACCTTCCCATTCAGCAGCTGCGATTTATTTTCCCACACCAGTCGCCCATTCACACTGTATGACCTTGAATTAGCCATTTGGCTGTCATTGTTTGATTCAGACTCAACCTGTGTTTTGGGGGCATCCATATGGCATGGTTTTCTTTTGCTGACTTCTCATATACATCACTTTAAAACTCAAAACAACCCCCGAGAGATTTTTAAAGATGGGGAAAGTGATGCGAAAGCCACATATTTGGTAAATATGTCTTGTTAAGACACAGGCAAGTCTTGAACCTAGATCTACTCAATTCCAACTCTTCCAGTTTTGCTACAGTTTCTAGGTTTGGGAAGCATGGGGAATACATGTAAGACAGTCACAGACGTGCAGACTGTCATGATCAGCACTGAATCCCAGAGATGAATTTGTAACCCCATGGGTGAAATGAAATTGACACATTTGTCACGGAATGATCTTACTCAAAGAGAATTGAAATAAGCAGTCAACAAGCTAACTGTCATACAAATGTACATGCAAACTAAATTGTTAAATAATGACATAAATATAGACACTTATTCAGTAGGAGTGTCAGGTACTGTCAGCAAGGACGGCATATGTGTTTAAGTAAAATTCTTTGCAAAAGTTCTTTTAGAGGAAATAATTGCCCGGAGACTAACGGATTGTTCATGTTGTCACACTTCCAATTAGCCCATTTAGTTACCCAAAGCATGGACAGGACAGATGCCATTAAAATGAGATGACTTGGGAGAGAAGGGCACAGTGCTAATGTCGCAGGTTTGTTCTATGGACGAGAATTCTATGTTTGTGCTCCTCTCCTGATTTGTAGGCATTTGGGTGGGGAAACAAAATTACGTTATTTCACTGTGTGCTGATGACTCTACCTGGTATAATCTGGTACCTGGTATAATCTGGTGTGCTGATGACTCTACCTGGTATAATCTTTAGCAAACAGCAGAGGACAGAATCTTGTAATCAGAAATACAGAATAACAAACAGAATGAGCTCCGTGACTTTGCTTTGCAAACAGAGAAAATAGGGACGCAGCTATTGCGTTTATTAATTTGATTTAACAGGCTGTAGGCTAGTCTATTCAAGCACAACACATACTTAAGATCTGAGTGTTTACATGACCAATTCTGGGAACAGACATTCCCTTTTCACTTCCAGCACTATTAAAAGGGACCAGGATGTCCTGTGGGATAATCGTATCAAGCTTACCTCTAAAGTCAAGCATAATGAATGATGGCATGTGAATTAACTTCATTAGACCAACTTCTTTTGAAAACTACTTTAATGATCAAATGCCATATTTAGTGAGAACTTACTACATCTGTTATGTTAGACAATATTCCAAGAATGCTGTCTTTCAGAATTAGAAGATAACCTAATGGTCATCTATTCTTTGTTCCTTGAAATATAGATGAAGACACCAAAAAAGGAGATTTGCAAATTTATGGTTTTTTAAAGTATCTCCTCTACTATCCCTCCACCCAGTTCCCACCCTATATAGTCTTACTTTACTGTGCCCTCATGCTTTTAAAATTTTTAAATAATAACTAGCACTTAATGATAGCTTATGAGTGCCAAGTACAGTTCTAAGTATGTGGTAGATATCAGTGCAGGCAATCCTCCCAACAATTTTATGAAGTAGGTACAATTACCATCCCGTTTTATAGATAACGCAAATGGAATTGTGGTTAAGTAAGGGCACCTAGCTAGGAAGTGACAGAGGCAAGATTTTCAACGCAGGTTATTTTGTTTCAGAGATCATGGTTTTAATGAATGTTTCCTATTATTACTTATTGCATTGGATGCAAATCATTTGTTCATGTCTACATTCCCACCAAACCATGGTCGATTTCATGAGAGCATTATTTTTTGTATTTCTAATACTGTGTACATAGTTGAATAAATGAATGTCTAAAATTAAGATATTAGGAAATGTCTACATTTTTGTTTCTTAGTGACTATTCTTTTTACTGTGGTACATAAAATGTTAGAAATAGAAGATACTTAGTGCAATTATTAAATAGAGAAACTAAGAAAGCATGCCACTGAATAAAATAATTTAATCAGAGCTTTATAACTTCTATATCACTTAGCTATTGCTGCATGATAAACCATTCCAAAATTGGTAGCTGAAAGCACTAATTATTAATTGTTTCTCATGAATCTACAGGTCAGTCAGGGATTGGTTAAGTGGCTCTTCTGATCCTGGCTGTGTTCACTGATAGCTGATCTAGAATGGGCTCAGCTACAGTCACTGGGACAACTCAACTTCAGTCTATGTGTCTCTTCCTTCATCAACTTAACCCAAGCAAATTTCTTGGCAAAAGCAGAAGTCAAAGGGAGCAAGCAGAATGCACTTTTTCAAGTTTCTGTATGAATCAAATCTGCCGACTTCCCACTGGCTACAGTAAATCACTTGGTACCCATCATCGAGGAATAAGATCATGCCACCTACAGTGGGAGGCCACTGTAAAGTTACATGACAAAAGAATGAAGAATCAGAGTCATCATCACTATCAACCACAAACTTCTGTCCTTTACAAACAGCAAGTTTCCTTACTGATTACTGGGGTTTGCAGGAAAGAAATTCTCTGCATTCAGTCAGTCACTTGTTTATTTCGAGAGATGAGTACTAACCTCCCATTATGTGCCAGGTATTATGGAAGTTATCACTGCCTCCTCTGATGGCCTTCACTTTCCTGATCACATCTGTTGATGCTAATTCAGGAATGGCTCATACATCTGCCCAGTTCTCTCACTGTATTACTTTACTAAGACCATTCTCAAGTTCCTCTGCGGTCTCTTTGCACTAGCCTTTCTTCTTATCTATTCCATCCCCTCCCTAGTACCCATTAGCTTCTGAAAAAGAAAAAGAAAAAAAACCCCCAAAAAACTGATGAGAAAGTTTAAAGGAAGAAACAATAAAGGAAAAATATGTATAATAACAAAAAACACAATACTGGGAAAACTTTTTGCAATGCATAGAACAAGGGATTCATATTCTAAATCATAAATAGTTCTTAGGAATAGCTTTTAGGAATAAATGAGAAAACCACAGATGTCCTTCCAGATAAGTGGGAAAAAATGCATTACTAATCAACTTACAGAAGTACTGGAATTGAACGCTTATTGGTACCCATATTACTTAGCATAGTGCCTGGCCCTTTGGCATCCAAATACATTTTGATTAAATGGATGAATAAACTGTTTACTTGGTGGTGGCAGGGAAGTGGGTAGGTAATAAGTATGCTAATTAAAAGCAATGGTGATATAAGATCTGGTCAGAATTTTACCAGAAATAAGTGTAAAGAACTGAGGCAGCAGAGGAGGCAGTACCCACCTCTCCATGAGGGCAGTCCCAGAGGACTTCACATAAGAAAACTACATGTGTTCAAAGCTTCATGAATGTTAGTGTACAGCTGATGAGTGCAGAATTGCCTGTTTTGCAGCAAGAGGATAGAGAATGAGGTTCATTCTAAGAAAAATGGCCCAAAGATTGGCAGAGCTAAAGCTTAGCTAAATGATATACTCAGTTATGGAGGGGTGATCAGACTATTAGATGCCATGTAGAGATCAAGAGAGTCGAGATTTTAAAGGTAGTCTTAAAATGTTCTTTCTAGGAGTGTATCAAGATGTCTGAGAAGGAAGGGCATGAGTGAAGGGGGAATATCTTGAGGGATAATACTTCCTTTCTCAGACCACCCTAGGCAACATGACATATTCTAGGACTAACTTAAAGTAAAAAGAAGAAAGTTGAAGTAAACAACTGTATGACAATTTGGCAACCAATTCTAAATCAATTTAGACCAAATTACATTTTAGAAATATTGTTTTTTAAATTTTATATTGGGGTGTGTTTGATTTACATTGTTGTGTTAGTTTCAGGTGTACAGGAAAGTGATTCTGTTATACATGTACATCTATCTATTTTTTTCAGACTCTTTTCCCATATATAGGTTATTACAGAATATTGAGTAGAGTTCCCTATGCTATACAGTAGGTCCTTGTTGATTATCTATCTACTTTATATATAGTAGTGTGTATATGTTAACCCCAAACATCTAATTTATCCCTCCCCCTGCCACCTTTCCCCTCTAGTAACTGTAAGTTTATTTTCTAAGTCTGTGAGTCTGTTTCTGTTTTGTAAATAAGTTCATTTGTATCATATTTTTAGATTTTACTTATAGGTGATATATGATATTTGTCTTTGTGTGACTTACTTCACTTAGTATGATAATTTCTAGGTCCATCCACGTTGCTGCAAATGGCATTATCTTTTTAAATGGTGAACCAAGCTCTTGTAGAACACAATCTCCTATATCAAATGTTTCTGAGAAAGGTGGTATTTGTGCAGAGAAACTGCATTCTGGCATCTTTGTACTGTCTAAATTAGGAGTCTTTGCACTGAGGAGAAAATTGCCTGTAAAGGTATCTTTAAAACTCCACCAGGAGAGGGGACCTTCAAGATGGTGGAGGAGTAAGATGTGGAGATCACCTTCCTCCCTACAAATACATCAGAAATACATCTACATGTGGAACAACTCCTACAGAACACCTACTGAATGCTGGCAGAAGACCTCAGACTTCCCAAAAGGCAAGAAACCCCCCATGTACCTGGGTAGGGCAAAAGAAAAAAGAAGAAACAGAGACAAAAGAATAGGGACGGGACCTGCACCAGTGGGAGGGAGCTGTGAAGGAGGAAAGGTTTCCACACACTAGAAGCCCCTTCACTGGTGGAGATGGGAGGTGGGTTGGGGGAAGCTTTGGAGCCCCAGAGGAGAGCGCAGCAACAGGGGTGCAGAGGGCAAAGCAGAGAGATTCCCGCACAGAGGATCGGTGCTGACCGGCACTCACCAGCCCGAGAGAGGCTTGTCTGCTCACCCACCAGGGTGGGCAGGGGCTGGGAGCTGAGGTTTGGGCTTTGAAGTTCAGATCCCAGGGAGAGGACTGGGGTTGGCTGCGTGAACACAGCCTGAAGGGGGCTAGTGCACCACAGCTAGCCAGGAGGGAGTCTGGGAAAAGTCTGGAACTGCCTAAGAGGCAAGAGACCATTGTTTCAGGGTGAGCGAGGAGAGGGGATTCAGAGCACTGCTTAAAGGAGCTCCAGAGACGGGCGCAAGCCGCGGCTATCAGCGCAGACACCAGAGATGGGAACGAGATGCTAGGGCTGCTGCTGCAGCCACCAAGAAGCCTGTGTGCGAGCACAGGTCACTGTTCACACCTCCCCTCCCGGGAGCCTGTGCAGCCCGCTACTGCCAGGGTCATGTTATCCAGGGACAACTTCCCCAGGAGAACACACGGCATACCTCAGGCTGTTGCAACGTCATGCCAGCCTCTGCCACTGCAGGCTCACCTGCATTTTGTACCCCTCCCTCCCCCTGGCCTGAGGGACCCAGAGCCCCCTAATCAGCCACTCCTTTAACCCTCTCTTGTCTGGGTGAAGAACAGATGCCAAAGGCAGGGCCAAATCCAAAGCTGAACCGCAGGAGCTGTATGAACAAAGAAGAGAAAGGGAAATGTCTCCCAGCAGCCTCAGGAGAAGTGGATTAAATCCCCACAATCAACTTGATGTACCTGCATCTGTGGAATACCTGAATAGACAACGAATCCTCCCAAAATTGAGGCGGTGGACTTTGGGAGCAACTGTAGAGTTGGGGTTTGCTTTCTGCATCTAATTTGTTTCTGGTTTTATGTTTATCTTAGTTTAGTATTTAGAGCTTATTATCACTGGTAGATTTGTTTATTAATTTGGTTGCTCTCTTCCTTTATATATATATATTTTTTTCCTTTTTCTCTTTTTGTCAGTGTGTATGTGTATGCTTCTTCATGTGATTTTGTCTGTGTAGGTTTGCTTTTACCATTTATCCTAGGGTTCTGTCTCTTTTTTGGGGTTTTTTTTAGTATAGTTTTTAGCACTTGTTATCATTGGTGGATTTCTTTACTGGTTTGGTTGCTTTCTTCTTTCTTTTTTTTATTACTTTTTTATTTTAATAACTTTATTTTATTTTATATATTTTTTTCTTTCTTTCTTTCTTTTTTCTCCCTTTTCTTCTAAGCCATGTGGCTGACACGCTCTTGGTGCTCCAGCCAGGTGTCAGGCCTGAGCCTCTGAGGTGGGACAGCTGAGTTCAGGACATTGACCTACCAGAGACCTCCCAGCCCCACATAATATCAAACATCAAAAGCTCTCCCAGAGATCTCCATCTCAATGCTAAGACCCAGCTCCACTCAACGACCAGCAAGCTACAGTGCTGAACACCCCATGCCAAACAACTAGCAAGACAAGAACACAACCCCACCCATTAGCAGAGAGACTGCCTAAAATCATAATAAGTTTACAGAAACCCCAAAATACACCACCGGACGTGGTCCTGCCCACGAGAAAGACAAGATCAAGCCTCATCCACCAGAACACAGGCACCAGTTGCCTCCACCAGGAAGCCTACACAACCCACTGAACCAACCTTACCCACTGGGGGCAGACACCAAAAACAATGGGAACTAAAAACCTGCAGCCTGTGAAAAGGAGACCCCAAACACAGTAAGTTGAACAAAATGAGAAGACAGAGAAATACATAGCAGATGAAGGAGCAAGGTAAAAACCCACCAGACCAAACAAGTGAAGAGGAAATAGGCAGTCTACCTGAAAAGGAATTCAGAGTAAAGATAGTAAAGATGATCTAAAATCTTGGAAATAGAATGAAGAAAATACAAGAAACGTTTAACAAGGACCTAGAAGAACTAAAGAGCAAATAACAATGATGAACAACACAATAAATGAAATTAAAAATACTCTAGATGGGATCAATAGCAGAATAACTGAGGCAGAAGAACGGATAAGTGACCTGGAAGATAAAATAGTGGAAATAACTAACACAAAGCAGAATAAAGAAAAAAGAATTAAGAACTGTTGCAGAAACCTCTGGGACAACACTAAATGCACCAACATTTGAATTATAGGGGTCCCAGAAGAAGAAGAGAAAAAGAAAGGGACTGAGAAATATTTGAAGAGTTTATAGTTGAAAACTTCCCTAATATGGGGAAGGAAATAGTCAAGTCCAGGAAGCACACAGAGTCCCATACAGGATAAGTCCAAGGAGAAACACTCCAAGACACATATTAATCAAACTATCAAAAATTAAATACAATGAAAAAATATTAAAAGTGGCCAGGGAAAAGCAACAAATAACATACAAGGGAATCCCCATAAGGTTAACAGCTGATCTTTCAGCAGAAACTCTGCAAGCCAGAAGGATGTGGCAGGACATTTTTAAAGTGATGAAAGGGAAAAACCTACAACCAAGATTACCCAGCAAGGATCTCATTCAGATTCAAAGGAGAAATTAAAACCTTTACAGACAAGAAAAAGCTGAGAGAATTCAGCACCACCAAACCAGCTTTACAACAAATGCTAAAGGAACTTCTCTAAGAAGGAAACACAAGAGAAGGAAAAGACATACGGTAACAAACCCAAAACAATTAAGAAAATGGTAATAGGAACATACACATTGATAATTACCGTAAATGTAAATGCATTAAATGCTCTAACCAAAAGACACAGACTGAATGAATGGATGCAAAAACAAGATCCGTATATATGCTGTCTACAAGAGACCCACTTCGGGCCTAGGGACACATACAGACAAAGTGAGGGGATGGAAAAAATATTCCACGCAAATGGAAATCAAAAGAAAGCTGGAGTAACAATTCTCATATCAGACAAAATAGACTTTAAAACAAAGACTTTTACAATGGACAAAGAAGGACACTACATAATGATCAAGGGGTGAATCAAAGAAGAAGACATAACAATTGTAAATATTTATGCACCCAACATAGGAGCACCTCAATACATACGGCAAATGCTAACAGCCATAAAAGGGGAAATCGACAGTAACACAATAATAGTAGGGGACTTTAATGCCCCGCTTTCTCCAATGGACAGATCATCTAAAATGAAAATAAGTAAGGAAACACAAGTTTTAAATGATACATTAAACAGGAGGACCTTACTTGATATTTATAGGACATTCCGTCCCAAAACAACAGAATACACATTCTTCTCAAGTGCTCATGCAACATTTTCCAGAATAGATCATATCTTGGGTCACATATCAAGCCTTGGTAAGTTTAAGAAAATTGAAATCGTATCAAGTATCTTTTCCGACCACAACGCTATGAGACTAGAAATCAATTACAGGAAAAATTCTGTAAAAAATACAAACACATGGAGGCTAAACAATAAACTACTAAATAACCAAGAGATCACTGAAGAAATCAAAGAGGAAATCAAAATATACCTAAAAACAAATGGCAATGAAAACACGACGACCCAAAACCTATGGGATGCAGCAAAAGCAGTTCTAAGAGGGAAGTTTATAGCAATACAATCCTACCTCAGGAAACAAGAAACATCTCAAATAAACAACTTAACCTTACACCTAAAGCAATTAGAGAAAGAAGAACAAACACCCCAAAGTTAGCAGAAGGAAAGAAGTCATAAAGATCAGATCGGAAACAAATGAAAAAGAAATGAAGGAAACGATAGCAAAGATCAATAAAACTAAAAGCTGGTTCTTTGAGAAGATAAACAAAATTGATAAAACATTAGCCAGACTCATCAAGAAGAAAAGGGAGAAGACTCAAATCAATAGAATTAGAAATGAAAAAGGAGAAGTAACAACTGACACTGCAGAAATACAAAGGATCATGAGAGATTAGTACAAGCAACTCTTTGCCAATAAAATGGACAACCTGGAAGAAATGGACAAATTCTTAGAAAAGTACAACCTTCTGAGACTGAACCAGGAAGAAATAGAAAATATGAACAGACCAATCACAAGCACTGAAATTGAAACTGTGATTAAAAATCTTCCAACAAATAAAACCTCAGGACCAGACGGCTTCACAGGCAGGTTCTATCAAACATTTAGAGAAGAGCTAACACCTATCCTTCTCAAATGCTTCCAAAACATAGCAGAGGGAGGAACACTCCCAAACTCATTCTATGAGGCGACCATCACCTTGATACCAAAACCAGAAAAAGGTGTCACAAAAAAAGAAAACTACAGTCCAATATCACTGATGAACATAGATGCAACAATCCTCAACAGAATACTAGCAAACAGAACCCAGCAGCACATTAAAAGGGTCATACACCATGATCAAGTGGGGTTTATTACAGGAATGCAAGGATTCTTCAATATACACAAATCAATCAATGTGATAAACCATATTTAGAAGTTGAAGTTGAAAAATCATATGATCATCTCAATAGATGCAGAAAAAGCTTTCAACAATTTTCAACACCTTTTTATGATAAAAACTCTCCAGAAAGTAGGCATAGAGGGAAATTACCTCAACATGATAAAGGCCATATATGACAAACCAACAGCCAACATTGTCCTCAGTGGTGAAAAACTGAAACCATTTCCACTAAGATCAGGAACAAGACGAGGTTGCCCACTCTCATCACTATTATTCAATGTAGTTTTGGAAGTTTTAGCCACAGCAATGAGAGAAGAAAAAGAAATAAAATGAATCCAAATAGGAAAAGAAGAAGTAAAACCGTCACTGTTTACATCTGACATTTACAGATGACATAGAGAATCCTAAATATGCTACCAGAAAACTACTAGAGCTAATCAATGAATGTGGTAAAGTAGCAGGATACAAAATTAATTCACAGAAATCTCTTGCATTCCTATACACTAATGATGAAAGTCTGAAAGGGAAATTAAGGAAACACTCCCATTTACCATTGCAACAAAATGAATAAAATACCTAGGTATAAATCTACCTAAGGAGACAAAACACCTGTATGCAGAAAACTATAAGACACTGATGAAAGAAATTAAAGATGATACAAACAGATGGAGTGATATACCATGTTCTTGGATTGGAAAAATCAACATTGTGAAAATGACTCTACTACCCAAAGCAATCTACAGATTCAGTACGATCCCTATGAAACTACCACTGGCATTTTTCACAGAACTAGAACAAAAAATTACACAATTTGTATGGAAACACAAACGACCCAGAAAAGCTAAAGCAATCTTGAGAAAGAAAAATGGAGCTGGAGGAATCAGGCTCTGGTCTTCAGACTATACTACAAAGGTACAGTGATCAAGACAGTATGGTACTGGCAAAAAACCAGAAATATAGATCAACGGAACAGGATTAAAAAGCCCAGAGATAAACGCATGCACCTATGGTCACCTTATTTTTGATAAAGGAGGCAAGAATATACAATGGAGAAAAGACAGCCTGTTCAATAAGTGGTGCTGGGAAAACTGGACAGCTACATGTAAAAGAATGAAATGAGAACACTCCCTAACACCATACACAAAAATAAACTCCAAGTAGATTACAGATCTAAATGTAAGGCCAGAGAGTATAAAACTGTTAGTGGAATACATAGGCAGAACACTCTTTGACATAAATCACAGCAAGATCCTTTTTGACCCACCTCCTAGAGAAATGGAAATGAAAAAAAAATAAACAAATGGGACCTAATGAAACATAAAAGCTTTTGCACAGCAAAGGAAAACATAAACAAGAAGAAAAGACAACCTTCAGAATGGGAGAAAATATTTGCAAACAAAGCAATTGATAAAGGATTAATCTCAAAAATATACGAGCAGCTCATGCTTGTATCAGTATCAACTCATGCAGCTCAGTATCAAAAAAACAAACAACACAATCCAAAATGGGCAGAAGACCTAAACAGACATTTTTCTAAAGAAGGTATACAGATTTCCAAGAATCGCATGAAATGATGCTCAACAACACTAATCATTAGAGAAATGCAAATCAAAACTACAATGAGGTATCACCTCACACTGGTCAGAATGGCCATCACCAAAAAATCTACAAATGATAAATGCTGAAGAGGTGTGGAGAAAATGGAACCCTCTTGCACTGTTGGTGGGAGTGTAAATTGATACAGCCACTATGGAGAACAGTATGGAGGTTCCTTAAAAAACTGAAAATAGAACTACCATACAACCCAGCAATCCCACTACTGGGCATATACCCTGAGAAAACCATAATTCAAAAAGAGTCGTGTACCACAATGTTCATTGCAGCTCTATTTACAATAGCCAGGACATGGAAGCACCTAAGTGTCCATCGACAGATGAATGCATAAAGAAGGTGTGGCACATATATACAATGGAATATTACTCAGCCATGAAAAGAAACGAAATTGAGTTATTTGTAGTGAGGTGGATGGACCTAGAGTCTGTCATACAGAGTGAAGTAAGTCAGAAAGAGAAAAACAAATACTGCATGCTAACACATATATATGGAATCTAAAAAAAAATAAAAAAGGTTATGAAGAACCTAGGGGCAGGACAAGAATAACGACGCAGATGGAGAAAATGGACTTGAGGACATGGCGAGAGGGAAGGGTAAGTTGAGACAAAGTGAGAAAGTGGCATGGACATATATACACTACCAAATGTAAAATAGATGCTAATGGGAAGTAGCCGCATAGCACAGGGAGATCAGCTCGGTGCTTTTTGTCCACCTAGAGGGGTGGGATAGGGAGGGTGGGAGGGAGACGCAAGATGGAAGGGATATGGGGATATGTATACGTATAGGTGATTCCCTTTTGATACAGCAGAAACTAACACACCATTGTAAAGCAATTATACTCCAATAAGTATGTTAAAAAAAAAAAAAAAACTCCACCAGGAATTAGTAGTTGGTGTGAATCTAGTTGTGTAATTTGGGAAGACAGCTGCATTTGATTTCACGAAATCAGCACTTGATACTAAACAACTCCTAAAGCATGTCACTTTATTTCAGCATTAACCATGCAGTGCAGATTCAAGAAATGATAGCCTTGTTTCCCCCACCATGCTACTATTGTGTTTCCAGGAAATGAAGTTCCTAGATTTCAAAATTCATTTCTCTTCCCTTTGAAGATGCACGAGTACATCTGTGGTTCTAGGCCTCCAGCTGATTTAGTGGCGCATGATTCTAATAATGGTCAACAATCTGCCTTTTTAAATATCCAGGTTTCTAACATGCACAGCACTTTCCAGGGAAGTAAATGACTGTCTAGGAGAGGTTGCAGATTTAAAAAATAATAATTTATTGTATTTACACAGAAAATGGAAACACCTTTATTGCTTGAATGAAATAATTCTCCAAACACCAGGAATAGATATATAAGAGATATATATCTCTTGTATAATATATAGAAGATATATTGCTCAGAGTTGACTTTCAAAATAGGAGGGGATTTTTAAACTGATCAACAATTATGGGAGTTTATAGGGAAACGAGATATAAAACAAATATCCCTGTGGCAGGTGAACATCGTGAAGTGTGTATGGACTTGTGGTCTTTTTGAACAGAGTAAACACTGGGGGACTCTTGATGGATTGAGTGTTTAACATTTTACTGAAACCTTAAGCTGACAATCTTCCTGAAAATAATTTTTATTAAAATTTTACAAATTTTTATGGAAGTTCATATTTTCACTAGGATAACAATTGTGTCATACCGCAGAGGACCTAAACAGATATTTTTTCTAAAGAAGACATACATATGGGCAACAGGTGTGTGAAAAGATGTTCACCACCACTAATCATCAGGGAAATACAAATAACACCTGTTAGAATGGCCATTATCAAAAAGACAAGAGTAACAAGTGTTAGCCAGTGTAGGGAGAAAAGGGAACCCTTGTACATTGTTGGTGGGAATGTAAATTGGTACAGTTACTATGGAAAACAGTATAAAGGTTCCTCAAAATGTTAAAAATAGAACTACCATGTGATCCATCAATTCCACTTCTGGGTATATATATGGAAGAAATGAAATCAGGATGTTGAAGAGATACCTGCACCTTCATGTTCATTGTAGCGTTACTTACCATAGCCAAGATGTGGAAACAATCTAAGTGTCCATTGACAGATGAATGGATAAAGAAAAAAAAAATGTATATATGTAATGGAATGTTATTTGGTTATGAGAAAAGAGAATCTGAGACAACATGGATGGACCTCGAAGGCATTATGCAAAATGAAATAAGTCAGAGAGAGAAAGACAAACACTGTATGATCTCACTTATAAGTAGAATCTAAAAATGCCAGACTCATAGAAACAGAGTAGAATGATGTTGCCAGGATCTGAGAGTAGGAGAAATGAGGAGATGTTGGTCAAAGGGTAAAACTTCTAGTTATAAGATGACTGTTTCAGGGATCTAACGTGTGGTGACTGTAGTTAACAATAATGTATCATTTACTTGAAAGTTGCTAAGAGGGTAGATTTTAAATGTTCTCACAATACACACACAAAGAAAATGGAATTATGCGGAGTGATGGAGGTGTTACTTTATTGTGGTAGTCATTTCACAATATATATATCTTTGAAATCATCATATTGTACACCGTAAACTTACACAATGTAATGTGTCAATTATATCTTAATAAACGGGAAGAAATGAGTCAAGAATACTGAAAAATAGTATGCTATGTTAGAATTTAATTTCTTACTTTAATTTTTATTAATGATGCCTCCATTTTTTTTTTTACTGTTCTTACTGATTTTAGTGGCTACATTTAAAAGGCCACTGAATTTTCTTTACTTCTCTTCTCAATTCTGTTTCTTTTACCTCTAGGGTTAGAGAGTGACAAAAGTATGTTATCATCTTGTGTGTTTTTCTTCTGCAGTAAGCAAGATCCTAAATTAAAAAATTGCATATAGGTGCTAATTAACAATTTAGTTCAACCTAATCCAATCCATTCATTTATTTAACAAAATTTTATTGAGTACCAAATTTGGTAGGTTCTGTATATACAGAAAAAGTATTAGGAACTTTTCATTATTTCCCAGAGATGGTTACATTTTTAGAAAGGATTCACGTATATTCAGAAAAAGGATATACTTGATCCAAGGAAAGAACATGGAATAGGGCCCAGAGCAGTAAGTTTGGAATCATATAGACCTGAGTTTGAATTTGACAAACATTCATTGTTTGTACTTTAGGAGAACGACAAATACTTTAGGGGCTGGAGTTTAAGGAGAAAGTGTGGCAGGGAAGGAGATGGAGTGCTAGGAAATGAACTTGCATAGAGCAGCCCAGTCAAGGATTCCTTTTTTGAAGAAGATGGTCCAAATAGCATCATCATTTTTCACTGAGGGGTATTAAGTGAAGGGGTAACATGATAAGTCTGGAAATTTCAAAAGACATTCCAAAGGACATTATGCAAGTAAACTACAGAAGAGGAACAACTTGGACACAGGAGAGCAATTAGGAAACTAAGGGAGGTTGTGAGGATTCAAACAAGGCAGCAGCTTTGGGGTGGGAGAGGAGATGGGTATAAAAAATGCCAAGTGTTAAAACCTGCAAAATGTTACCAATTTGCATGCTTACTATTTGTGCATATGTGCATGTGCATGTGTGTGTACATGTGTGACATTAGACTTGGGGGTTATACATAACTCCCAGTCAATATAATAAAGCACTTCCTGAAAATAAAGCTTTCTGAACTGGGAATGGGCTGCCAAATAAGATTGTCGTTGGAGTTGTTCAACTAGGCTCCAAGTTGTGTCTGGGTCCTTAAGGCAGGGATAGATTAGATAAGCAATTTCCAAACATTGTCCCGGATTAAATTTCCACTAGTCCACTATAGCAAAATGAGAAGGGTAAGGGCAATGCACTGGGTTTATCCTATGAATTAGTTGAATTTCAAGCAAAAATCTTCAGTTGGTGATGAATTCTGTCCTATATATATATATATATATATATATATATATATATATATATATATATATAATATTTTTGCGGTACATGGGCCTCTCACTGTTGTGGCTTCTTCCGTTGCGGAGCACAGGCTCCGGACGCACAGGCTCACGGGCCCAGCCGCTCCGCGGCATGTGGGATCCTCCCGGACCGGGGCACGAACCCATATCCCCTGCATTGGCAGGCGGACTCTCAACCACTGCGCCATCAGGGAAGCCCTGTCCTCTATTTTTACAGCTATAATTTCCTTTCTTATTTGTATTTAGTAACATTTTAAAAGGTAAATATTTGGCAAAATCCAAAGTGGGAAACATTTGTTGAGCCACTGTATATTTATTCATTTTAATGACATGAAAGGTGTTAAAGTCTAGGACTTGCTAGACTGATGACCTTTAAGGGCACTTTGGTCTCTTAAATTTTATGCTTTTATCAGAATCAGAATACGTCTGCCTGGAGAAGCGCTTTCATGTATATCCACAGAATGGTGTGTTCGACATTATTCAACCTTTTGTAAAACAAATCAGGTGTCTCAGACTAGTACTGCAGAAAATGCTCCCTAAGTTTCCAGCCTTTTTAGAAAGCCAAATTCGAAAGTGAAATTGATGACATCTTACAAATCCTTGCTCGAATATTCCTTTCACAGCAAAATACGGCATAGGAAAAATGTTAAGAACCAAATTGCTGGTATCACTCACCACCGTCGACTCTTTTGGCGCCCACCACATACAGACCTACAGACCTGTGTCAAACCGTCTTCCGTATGTAACTTCAGCGGCCCGAGGGGCCTGGCAGTCCAGACTCTTTTCTCTTGATGTGCTGCTGACAAGCAATGCCATTAAACTAAGCTTCAAGTCATAGAAGGGTGCCTTTAAGTGCCTGTGCAGTCAAATGCCACAGGATTTCAAATGGAAATGACATGAATTAATTTCCTGAGAACAAAAGGAAAGGAAAAATCGAGAAGAAAGGCAGTTTCTTGTAACACAATATGCAGATTGATGGTACCCACTGATTGATTGAAGTGTCAAAAACACACCTTTCAGGTATAAATTAAGGTGCTGAAAGAGTGTGGGGCTCTCTCGCCCTCTCATTCATATGAAATATTAACTGATAAAGTCAAGGTAAAATTAGTTTTTCTTGGTATCTTTAACTTCTTCTCGACCCCAAAAGCTAAACTTTTGGACGTTTGTCCCTGGTAAAAGATGATGAGATCTGCTCAAAAGGCATCTCATCGTATGAGAACTAAAATTAAAATTCCTTTTATTGGCTTAGAAAATATTACTTTTCCTAGCTTCAACCCCCTCTCAGCCTTTCTTCAACTTTATCTTCCTTCATTGCTTGCTCCCACACCTTAGCTTCTTTCTGTGTGGACAATAGGGTCTTGGCACTAGTTGTTCCCTCCGCCTAGAACATTTTCTCTCCGTTCTTTGCAGACACTGATCTTTTGGATCTTCTGAAAGAGACCATCCCTCCCAGGCAGCTGAGGTAGCCTTCCAATGTCTCTCACATCCCCATATTTTAATTTTGGGCAGAACACTTATCTGATTGTCTCCATTTGTGGAGTTGTCTTCGTCTGCTGAAATGGGTTGTCCATGGGAGTAGGGGCACTGCCTTTCTTGTTCATGGCTGTATCCTCTCTTCATGGAATTCACAGGGAAGATACAGGATCTACATTTTTTAAAGAAGAGCTAAGATGGTAAAAAGTGAGATTTGGAAGCCAACTGCACAGCATTGATAAGGAGTAAAGGTGGGGATTTTAGAGGGAGGCCTGTTGTCCCTTGAACAACTATTCTTTTGGTTGCCCTTAGGTAGGGCTTAAATGAATGACAGCTATGCACAGTCTTATATATATATTCTGTCAAATACAAAAAAAGGGAAGAATATATGTTCCTAACTTCTAGCCATATATATAATAGTGGGTAAAAGCTTGGGCACTTGAGTCCAACAGCTGAGGTTTGAATATTGGCTCCACTACTTCCTATCTGTGTGATCTTGGGTAAGTCACTAACCTCTTGAAGTCCAGGAGACCTCATCTATCACTGGTCCCACCTATTTCATACATTTATGAGGATTAAAGTGAAATAACGCATGAGGAATAGTTAGCGCAGTACTGGCATCTCATGAGCACTCATGAGGTATTAGTGATATTCGCTATTGTTAATATATATTTTTTACCAAGCTCTCAGTTACTGTGAGTCCTCTCCTCTCTCCCACATGTTGTTACCTAGCCAGCCAAGTGTTTCTTTTTTTTTTGGCTCTCCCATAATAATGCAGCACATGTGACAAAAAAATACAGAACCTCACTCCATGCTCTCTGGTGAACTCTTCCTTGGTATCTCTACATATTTCATTCCGCCAGAATGTCTGGCTACAGTTACTTTCATCTACACAAATACATAGCAAAATGAATGTTAAAACTGTTTTTGGAAGCATATTAAAGAAAATGCCATTTTGTCCTTATCACTCCTATGAAGATTTAGTTATTGTACCTTTAAAAAGGTCAAGCTTTTCTTTTCCGTATATTTCTAAAGAAAGCTTCAAATGTGGTTGACCTTGAGCTAATTGCTTACCTTTCTGTGTCTCAGTTTGTCTGACTTAAGTGAGTATAATCATTCCTAGCATGGTAGCTCTTCCCTTCATGGTGGTGAGGTGAAAATTAGTTTCTCATGTTCAAAACCAGAGTCACTTTCAAAACTCCCCCTGACACACACCCACACATTCGTTCATTTGTCAGGCTCTCCAGTTCCCCCATGGGTAACATTTTTTTGCATGTGTCTCTTCCTGCACATAACACATGTTTTCACTCCAGTTCAGACTCCGAACACTCTGCCCTGGTCCCAGACTATCTTTTAGTCCCCAGTCTCTCTGTCCTCCAATGGAGCCCCCTCACAGCTGATGCATCACTGAAAGCCCCAGCTGTCATTTAAAGGAGCAGGGAACATTTATGGAGTGCTTACTATGTGGCAAGCACTGGGCTAAGCACTGGACATGCATTGTCATTGAACTACAGCTCCAATGATTGACATGTCCATGTTCAGAGACTCTCATTAGCTTCTTGATTATGTCCACATTCCTCACTATATTGTGACCCTAATCTTGGTCTGCCATTTGCTATTTAATGATCTCAGGCAAGATGTGTAATCTCAAAATACTTCAGTTTGTCAGATAAGGAAATAATAATACAGCCTCATAAGGTAACTGCAGCATTTATTATCTGTGGCGCAGTTTGGCATTTGGGGCCAGATAATTCTTTGTTTTTTGCGGGGGGGATGCTCTATGCCTTGTAGGACGTTTAGCAGCATCCCTGGCCTCTATCCACTAGATGGCAGTATCACCCTGCCTTCTCCCTCCCCCCACACCCCCTCCCACCCCCATTTTGGAAATGGAAGTGTCTCTAGACATTGCCTAAACATCTTCTCAATACAAACGTATTGAAAACTACTAGGGTGCTGGGATGAATAAATTAGATACTTTTAGATGCTGGACATAAACGGTCCCTTCAAGTCTTTTAGTTCTTGGGAATCCTTGTACCTTCCCCATGTCCCAGCTTAACCAGAGGATCCGTGGTTCCCAAGATTAGTCCTAGGTTTTCCTGCCTCCTCGTTTTGTGGCTCTTTCCACCGACGACACTCTCTTATGCTACTTCTGCCTTGCAAACTCTTAACCATGCTCCAGGATACTTCTACCAGAAATTTCACCTAATTTTTCCCAACTGAATTATAGTTCTCCCTTTAAACATTTTTACCATTATTTTTCTGCCTCAATCATTCCGCCGAATTTTATAGTCATTGGTATAATTGTATCATTCTCCTGTTGGAACTGAAAATTCCATGAGAACGAGATTCTTTGTTTTTTACCTTTGTAGCCACAATAGAAGTGAGCACGATTTCTGTCATATATTATTTGTTCATTAAATGTTTGTTAAATTGAATTTAGAGCACAGAAGAAATAAATAATTTATTATAAGGCAACGCCTCCAAATGTTCAAGTAAACTAGAAAATGTTAGAGAAGAAAAACTTAAAATTGTATCCAGATGCTTGTTGAAATAATCAGATAATTGAGCCAATAGAGTTTTATTGTTTAAATTATTCATACAACCGCCTTGGTTCTCTGCTTCTCTTCGCACATGTAGGGACAGTTGAGAAAGAATTATAGTTGTCATTTGAAAACTATTAAGTGATTTGCCTACTGATGGAATCTGTATTCTTTTGCTAGAAACAGAATTTATCAAATAAAGGAGGTACAAACAAACTTACACTATTGCTTTATTAATCAAGAGGGAGGGCCAAGGAGGCAACTGCCACTGTGGAATGATGCAAGGTGGAAAGTGAAATGGAACCTTTTTTTTCTGCCTCTACCTGTTGTCTTAGAAAAAAGCCCCCCCTCCCCCTGTCCACCACAGGAGCGCGCGCGCGTGTACACACACACACACACACACACACACACACACACACACACACACACACACACACAGAGTTTGTTATGGTAGGTGAAATTCCTTGCTCTCTAGGAATCTGAAACCTAGACAAGCTTATACACAGCCACTGTTATGTGATACATCTGTGATAAAGTAGAAAAGACACTGATCTTCAATTTGGAAAACATGAATTCAACATTACCTCTCAACATTACCACTTAACAGCACTGTGACTATATTAGGTTGAATAATGCCCCCCGCCAAGGATTTCTACATCCTAATCCCCAGAACCTGTGGATATGTTGCCTTATGTAGCAAATGAGACCTCACCGGTATAACTGAGTCAAGGATTTTGAGATGAGGAGATTATCCTGGATTATCCAGGAGGGCTCCAATAAGAGTAGGTAAGGAGGGTCAGGGTTAGAGAGAAATGGATTTGAAGACGTCACACTGCTGTCTTTGAATAAAGAACAAGGGGCCGCATGTCAAGGCCATTGGAGGCTGGGGAAGGGCAGGAAACAAACTCACTTGGAGCCTCTAAAAGAAAAGCAACCCTGCTCACACCTTAATTTTATCCCCTTGGAGCTGGGTGTTGATTTCTGAGCTCCAGAAACATAATACATTTGTGTTGTTTTAAGTCACTAAGTTTGTGGTACTTTGGTATAGCGGCCATAGGAAACTATGACAGTGAACTTGATTAAGTCTACTATATCTTTACGCCTCAGTTTCCAAATTTCTAAAATTTGGGCAATATCTATGTAACCAGATTGTCTGGGTGATATAAAAAGGTAAAGTAGTAGGCATTGGTTATTTTAGCCATTTTACCATGTTTTAGTTATTCTTTTGATATAGCTTCTCAGTTTTCCTTCTAGCACTTAATGTTCAGACACTCAGACAGGGTTGACCACCTAATATATAGTCATGTAGTAACAAATAACTTGGCCAACCTATTAACAGAACTGGTTGTGAGAAGGCAGGTGACGCAAGGCATGCCAACCACAGAACGCTTTACAAGGACAATATGGAAGGAACTTGATCCACTGAGGCTGCCAAAGTAATGTAAACCTATAGCTGTTTGGGGAATTCTTTGCCACCACATAGGAGAGGCTGCCTGAGACAAATGCCAGCAGTGATGAGAACAGAGCTATGAGATTAGCAGTGATAGACTGCACATACTAGTTATTGAGTATCTAGATCTATCCATGCCTAAAGCTACTCCGTTCTGAGAATTTTTTGGTTACACGAGCAAATAGAATGTATGTGTGTATGTGTGTGTGTGTGTATATATATATATATATATATATATATGTGTATATATATATTTATATATATCAGGTAGATTGGATTTTATTTGCTCAAAATGGAAAAAAAAACTACTTAAAAGTGTGTCACAAGGAATATACTATAAATATATAAAATCAAGTTATTCTTCTCTATGAAGTATAAGTGCTAATGGTAGAAAATTCAGATAGTACTGACAAAGTGCTTAGCCAAAATAACGAATCATCCCAAACCCCACAACTGGATATAATCACTATTAATATATGAATTTTTTTTAATTCGACTATGAATGAATGCAAAGTGTAGTAAGTAGGAGACTTTGGGGTGGTTTTCTAGAGAGTGAGGCATCAAAACTTGACCTTGAAGGATAAGTTTGATTTTGATAGGCAAAAATAAGGAGGAATGTTTTGATAAAGGTACAAAGATAGTTCAACGGAGAAAGGATAGTCATTAAGCAGGAAGTACTGCAACAATTAGATATCCATATGCAAAACTGTGAACTTTGGTCCATACCTCATGCCACATGTGAAAATTAACTCAAAATTGTTCATAGCCCTAACTGTGAAGTGTGAAATTATAAAGCTTGCAGAAGAAAACATAGGCGAAAAATCTTCATGATCTTGATTTTGGCAAAAATATTTTAATATAATACACATGATCCATAAAAGAAAAAAATAATAAATAGGACTTCACCAAAGTTAAAAGCTTCAGCTCTTGAAAAGACATTTTTAAGAGAAAGGAAAGATAAGCTACAGACGGGAAGAAAATATTTCCAAACCATATTATCTCACAAAAGACATACCAGAATACATAAACAGCTCACAAAACCTAATAAGAAAACAGACAACTGTAACAAGAATGATGCAAATAAGCATATTAAAAGATGCTCAACATCATTAGTGGCTAGGGAAATGCAAGTTAAAACCACCATGAAAATGAGATAACACTATATACCTATTAGAATGACTAAGATCAAAAAGTGTTGGCAGGGAAGTGGAGGGTCTAGAACTGTCAGTCATTGCTGGTAGGAATGTAAAATATTAGAAGAGTTTAGTTTACTATACGATACAGCCATTCTACTGAGTATTTATGCAAAGGAAATGAAAGCATATGTCCATACAAAGATCTGTGTACCAACGTTCATAGCATCTTTAATTGCGATAGCTAAAAGCTGGAAACAATCCAAATGTACATCAAAACCTGAATGAATAAGCCAACTGCAGTATACATAGTTAATGGAATATTACTCAGCAATAAGGACCACTACACTTTTGAGAAATGAAATGGCATGAATAAATATGAGAATAATTATGAAAAGAATCTGGACAAAAAGAATTATATACTATATGATTCCTTTTACATAAAACTCCAGCAAACAAAAGTGAATCTGTAATGACAGAAAAAGATCAAAAGTAGCTTGGGAATGAGTTGGGGGAGGAGGGTCAGAATAGAAGGGGGACATGGGATCATGAGGAAACTTTTGGGGGTGATAGATAAGTTTATTATCTTGATTATCTTGATTGTGGAGACCAAGATCAAGAGTCTGTGGAGATTGTTTGGCAGTGTTTATATATATCCAAACATATGATATTGTACACTTCAAATATGTCCAATTTATTATATATGAGTTACACCTCAAAGTTGTGGAGAAAAAATGAATGGGAAGGGAGAAAGCATATGAATAATTGCAAGGAAGGGCACGGGGGAGATCTGGGCACAGTAAGTACTCCCATGTGGCCGGATAATAGAGAATATAAAGATAGAGGAAGACTGTCAATTGCATGTGAAGGTATTTCAAGGTAGTTAAGAGCAGAGTTCTGAAGCCAGACTTCCCAAGTTCAAATCCTACCTTTGCCATTTACTAGCTGTGCGACCTTGGATGATTAATTTTTCTCAGTTTGTTCACAGTAGAAAATGGAAATAAAAATAATACCAGCTTCAGAGGGTTGTTCTGAGGGTTAAATAGATATGCAAACTTAATATATGCAAAATATTTATCCCATGCAAACATGACATGGTTACAATAATTTTGGCCATTCCTGTTATTATTGTTTTTTAACAGTTGTATTGAGGTACAATCCATATACCATGCAATTCATTCATTTAAACGGACAATTCATGATTTTTAGTACATTTACAGTGGTGCCACCATACTACAGTCTCATTTTAGAACATTCCGTCATCTCAAAAAAAACCTCCCTACCCATTAGTGGTCATGCCCCATCCTTCTCACCTGCCTTTGGCAACCACTAATCGGCTTTCTATTTCTATAGATTTGCTTAATCTGTATTCAAACTGCTATTGAACTATATCTATCTCATATTCATATTCAACATTTCATATAAATGGAATCATACCATATGTCATCTTTTGTGTCTGGTTTCTTTCATTCAACATAGTGTTTTCAAGTTTCATCCATGTCATAGGATATACCAGAATTTCATTCCTGTTGATTGCCAAATAATTTTCCATTGTGTGGATATAACACATTTTATTCCAGTTATTATTATTGCAGAATAAAGTGTTTTTGATCAAAGGGGAAGGAAAAGGAAGGAGCAGAGATGTGATCTTAGTAGCTGTCCAGAAGCCCAGGAGCAGCAGGGAATTATATTTGACTAGAGAAAAGAAAGAGTGGTTAAAGAAGAAAACGGAACATTTCACAAACACATGCCAGAGACTCACTCACTTCCTCAGGGCTGGCACAGCCTGGAGTCCAAGGAATAACAGGTGACTCATTCATTCTATGCAGAGGCAACATAAAGAAGAAGTTCCTGCTTTCTTACTCCCTGGCTCTGTCAAGTCATTTCAATCCTTGAAATGTCAGTTTCCTCCAGTCATCTTCCCACTCCTCCATTCATCCCCTCTAGCCCTGGGCTTACCTCCCAGGCCCCTTGTGAGCATCATATCTTATAAAGGTAAAAGTATTTTATTAACCAGAACATATTTTTTAAAGTACAAAAATGCCTCAACAGTACAGCGTTCTAGAGGCATTTTGAAATTGTTTTCTGATAATCAAAAAATGCTTCAGAGAGCCCTGAATTTCTTAGGAATTGATAGATAAGTAAAGAACAAATCAGAACAAATCACCACCCCCAACTATTCATTGCAGTTAGTTAAAAATGTTCCAATAGACACCAATGGCCTTGTAGTAGGACTCTATTCTATTCATATTGTACCACACTGCTTGCCACAATTTGCAGGATATCGTGATATTTCAATAAACCTATTTTTAAAGCAAAAACCAAATTGCATATTATTGTGCATCAATCAGTGTGTGCTATATTTTAATGAAATGATAAAGAGGTATTATTGATAATAACCTAGCTTAAGTTTAATGAGCATGTATTATGTGTCTGACAGTATGCTAATTTCTTTACATTCATTGATTCCCAATAACCCTTCTGTATAGAGGATCTGAAGGCAAGAGAAGCAAGTAACTTTTTTAAGTTTAAAAAGTAATTTGCAAAGCTGGGGCTTTATCCCAGCTTGATTTAAAGCCAAAGCCTTTGAAAAGGATTTTGGTTTACTTTTATTTTTTTCTTTGCTAGAATTAAGGGTAATAATTACCTATCATCTCACATGCAAAGGCTTTAGATTCTACAGAAAGGATATGGAGAGGGTGTCTTGTTTTGCCTTGTCTTTAGACTCCACTTAAAAATATTCCAAAAAACATACACATCAATTCTGCTATTTCAACCTCCACTAACCAGTTCACCTGAGCTATCTCCTAATTCAAATTACACTCCTTGAAGACATTGAGGATTCTTCAGATCCTTTGTGTCCTTATCTCTGCCAAAACAGAATATGTCTCCATATTCTGTGCCACTGTACTTTATACTGTCATTTTTTCCAAAACTTTTCAAAACTCAGCTCATCCACGAAATCTTCCGCAACTGAGGCGGAAGCCACCCAGACATTCTGTTAATATCTTCAGTGTGATTGATATTTCTCTCCTGCAGTGTGGCAAGAAAGCATATGTGGGCAAGCGCATATATCTTTATGTTAATGTGCATCTGTTCTTCTCATCTCTACCACACACTATTAAGATATTAAGCTCCTCGGTTCTGTCCTTGCTTCACTCCACAGAAGAGAATATAAAATCACTGGGTCACCCCAGTGCCTAGCTTTACAGCATGATATACATGTTCAATAAACATTTATTGAACGAGTGAGTGAATGCTCCATGATGACAGTGACAGCCTTGAAGGCTGTCTCACACACAGAGAAAATAAGATCACATACAAATGTAACTGCAAATAGTTTGCCTTCTCAGGTATTTTATTTTTAAGCATTCTTAGCTGAAATGTGCTGTGGAACAGTGAGACTTAGCAGGCAATTTTCATTGCACCTCTGTTTTCCAAATGGTTAACACTTAACTAAATACTCTATCCTTAGAGTGTGCTTTCCCCCCTTCAAGTATGATACTACCATACGATGCTATATGCTTTGGACATCTTTCCTTTAAAGCTATGGAAGTCTTTCATATCTTGTTATTTATCATAGATGTATTCCTTAGGTTAGGGCAAAAGAAGAAAACTAAAGATGAGTCATGGGGTTCTAACCCACCAATTCCCCTCGTTATTAAAAAAAAAAAAATCTGAAAAATCCAACGTCAGAGTCCTGTGGGCCTCTTGCTTTGTTATATCTGATGTCAGACTTTGTTAATGATTACTGTTACTTCGAACAACTGTCATCAGAAATAAACATTATAATGTGTTCTGCCCTACAGAAGCTTAAGAAGATTTGAATCATACTGCCTAGATTGTAATCCCACATCCACCTCCTTTCTACCTGAATGACCTTGAACAGTTACTTCTCTTCCCCTCAGTGACTTTATCTCTGACATGAAGGTTGAAAGGGTGCTTGAGGATTCATTGAGATAATTCCTGCGAAGAGGCTTAGTTCCAGTAATATGCATAGGAAGTCCTTCCTCCATTACTGTTACCAGCCATTATTTTTATGACAATAGTAATGGTAAGATAAGAGGTTACCATTCAAGATCTCTTAACAGAGAAATTCCTAACCTTTCATGGCACCAACACAGTTCCACCCAAGAATGCTAAGTGGAAAGCGATTTCCAGGGAACTTGGATCTACTGGGCTGCTCCCGTCTTAGCCTTAAATGCAAAGGACCCTTTCTTTACCTCAGGGTTACTAGCTACTCCATGAATGTGGTATGGTGGTGGTTCTCATTGACAAAAAATGTTGCCTGCCATTTCAGTAAACATTGTATGTTGCCCTCCATCAAGCCATCAGCCACTGCAACTCCCCCCAGTGGTGAACGCTGAGGGGAATTCAGGATGGAGAAAAACACGATACTGGCCCTGGATAGTTAAAATGCATATGAAAGGAATAATTTTGATGAGCCCAGACTCTCGGATCTTCCTATACGTAGAAAAACACTAAAATTATTAACTTGAGATGTCTGTTTTTTGTGATTAACAGTAATCTCTGGATGAACAACTACATGTTTTTTGGTTTTGTTTTTTCAGCAAAATCTCCTATATATCCTGGCTTCTCCCTTACCTCTTTGGAAGAGTTCCTCAGAGCTATCGGAGAGGCTGGTTCCTGGGCTGTAGTCCTCAGTAAGTTCCTGGAATAAAAACATAACTCTCAATTTTTAGATTGTTCATTTTTTTAGTGGACATTGCAATATTCTAGAAGGGGCAGTGTCAGCAATTTGGATGAAAGAAAAGGGGGCTTAGCTTGAAGGGCATTAACTTGAGAATTTAGTTGCTTCCGAAGATTTGATAGTGGTTATACAAGAGCTCAGGTTCTCCCAAGCAACACGTTGGCACCTTCCTGAGCAGGCACCCTTTCTTTTGCACTTTACAGGCTTTCAGGGTTGTGAATCTGACATTTTCGTCACTGCCACTCAGGTACTCTTTTCACTGAGAACCAAATATGTACCACACCAGAAGTAATCTTGGCTTTACCCTGTTACTGAGCAGCGCATATATTATTGCCTTCCCCTTTCAATCATCCTCAATGTCTCTTTTCAATCCCAGCCCTGGGAATTATATCTCACATTCTTGTTCTTTAGTCCTATTTGTAAATGACCAACTGGTTTTGTTTGAAGTTCCCCTCCCCCATGCTTGTTACCCTATTGCTAGTGGCCATAGCCCCTCAATTCTATGACTTACAGCAACAGGCAAGAGATGTCATCACTTATAAACTAGGACAACTGGAGTCACAGCTCAGCCCCATTCCCAGGAAAACACGATAGGTCCACAGATCCACCTCCTTTCAAGGCCTCCTTCTAGAGTGAAAACAATATGGATTATAAAGAGGTAGTATGTGTATATATCTTTTCATGGAGGTAGAGGGTCTTCTCTTACCCTTTGAAGAACTTTTCCCTTAGTTTGCAATTTATTTTTTTCCTCTCAAGTTATATACTTACATGCCTATTTATTTCTATTAAAAAAAGAATATACAAAAAGAATAAGCCATAACCTTATTATTCAGATTTTTTCTATACATATAAAATACATAATATATATGTAACATATAATTATTGATATCATATTTGCATAAATTACTGTAATCAGATTTTTTAAATTAATAATGTATTGTGAACATATTCTCATGTCTATATATTCAGAGTAGCAACTTCATTACTAATGACTGTATAGTGTTTTATTATATCAACAGGCCGTATTATAAGAAATCTTTTGTTTTCAGGTATTTAGGCTGTTTCTAATATATTGCAACGGTTTACAATGCTCCAGTGCTTATGCGTGTACATATATCGATATTCATTTGTTTACTGATTTCCTTAAGATAAATCTTAGAAAAGAAAATGTTAGGTCAGAGGCAGGCACATTTTAAAGACTTTTGATAACATGCCATGTTAGTCTCCAGAAAGTTTTATCAAGTTACACTCTCAACATCCATTTATAAAAACACTAATTCTCTATACTCTTGTCACTACTGAGTGTTTTAATTCAGTTTTTAATGTAAAGATCTAGGAGGAGGCATCCCATAGGGCTTGAGATCTCCCTGAATAAGGCTACACCAGATTTATGGTGTAAATATTTGTTAACAAGGGCCTGAGTCATGGGAATGTGGGCATGCTTTGTCTATTACCATGAACTCTATGAATCAGCTCTAATAACTATTTCAGCCACTACCAATACTGCCACATTTCAGAGACAAGCCAGACTGGAAAAAGCTATGTATTTGTTATCAAAAAATTCCCATGGATGTGATAATAGCAAATATCCTTTTAGTTCTCTTTAGATTGGGGCAATAATATTGTTTCACTTCAAACTACATATCTCATTTTAGACATTGGGGGATCTAATTTATAGATAGGTTTCCAGGAATAAGTGGAACTCTATTTGTTCCTAAATAAAAATGTCAATCATCAAGAAACAGCCACTGCAATTTACCATGTAGATGTCTACTTTTTGTATATGAATCACAAACCTGACAAGGCTATTTGGAACCTTACTTGTTCCAATCTGTTGCACTGTTTGTTTGACCACCTTCCAGAAGACAGTAATTCTCAGTCCCTCTATTAGCAAGGAGAAGTCCGAAATAAGTGCTGGTAGGCCAATTCCTATTAGGATAACATTTCCAAATGGGACAAAAATCTGCATGCCAGAGTTTATATACAATAGATAGGGAAGAGCTGTGATAGTTAATCAGAGGAATGGTTGTATTCTCTGACCTCCCCTAAGATTTTAATATGTTTTTGCAGAAGGTTGTTGGAAAATTTCCCTGAATATCCAAACATTCCTACAGAACCTGCTATCCATTCATTTTACTAACTGATTCAAAATATGATTAGATACTTCATAAATCTCAAGAAAAAATTAGAATGCTCCCACTATGATTTGATTTTATTATGCTGTGATTTATTGGTGCACAGGAACCAGATAGCCTTGAACTTCTGAGGTAAATTCTTTAGGATAGATCTATCAGGGATGGATAATAGCTTTCTCTTAAGTTACCTGTGTTTTTTTAATGTTTTTTCATTTTGGTTTCCTAATGCTATGCTAAAAGAATAATGTTATAAAGGCTTTGAGGATATGGAAAAAGGGGAGAAAACTGATATGGACTCATTTAAAAACAGATGGTTAAACATGTATATTTTGGAAAATTGTCTAATATATTTAAAATTAATCTAATTATTCATTCAATCATTTTTTCAACAGATTTATTTATTTTTACTAAATATCAACAGTGAGCACATCTTTGGTTGAACTTCATCTGGAGGAATCCTGAGGTCTTAAATGAGGGTTCTAAATTAGGATTTGCATTTGTTTCTTTCTGGAGCAGGAAGCCCTACTAACCTAGAACCACTTTATCCCTCCCCTCGTTAAGGTTTTTGCTTTATGAAAGATTTTTAGGTTTGGCTCCCCCAGTGAATTTCCAGTCTTTTTATATCCTTACTGGTCCTTTTCTCTCTTTCAGCAAAAGATTTTTCATTTTGGGGGACTAGCTGATTTCATACTTTCAAGCTTACATAAACCTTGCAGAAATACAACTTTTGAGTGTCAAAGTTAAAAGGTTGATCAATCTAGTAGTCCTTTGACATTCTTTAAGGATATACCCAAGAGACATTTGCCAATAATTAACTTTCTAAATGTCACTGTAGTACATACATTTTTGTAGATCACCCATGTTAATAGGTGATACACCCTTTATGCTACAAGGTGCTGTGGATTAAATAATATTAAATATAGACTCCTTCATCCTGATGCTAGCCCTATCTCATTTTTGATGATTAATTATTCTCCATGATATGTATTCGTGGTGGAGTGGCAAATCCAGATGACTGCTGTTCCATTATAGAAGATAAAACTTTCCAATCCATTGTATGTTTTCTTTTGCTACTCCAGTATAACCAAGGGGAGGGCAAACCACCAAAATCTGACCAAATTGCATGGCCAAAATAAAACTTTTTCTTGCATGATCTTGAATCTCAGATGAAGAAATATCAATATGAAAGGGAACATGGTTCATTTATTCTAGAGGCACCAACCAGTTGAAACTATTAAGTGGGTGCTGCTACCAAGACCTTCTACGGATGCTTGGCTTGGTTCATAGCCCTAGACCAAGTCTATTATTTTACTTTTCTTCAAGCTTATGGTTGTTTTTCTATACTTTCAATAAGTTTCCTTTCCTTGGTTTTATGTTTACCAACAAATAAATCCAGGAGACACAGATGATATATTAAATTACAATTACAATTCCCATTGAGACAAGTCCACTAAAAAGTCAGCTAAGCTCACTTACCTGGATAAACTGTTCCCTCCACACCCTCTTTACAGAATAATTTAATAGTATGCCTGAAAAATTAAAAATTACTATATGTAATGGGCTTTTTAAAAACAGTAAAAACCACAAATGCCAGCAGTCTATCATATAGCCATATGTCCTGTGACAATACAGACAACATGCCCATTGTGATTCTAATAATACATGATGTCTAACAGGCAGTTGGCAAAAATTCTGCTTAGAATCTGGCTTGCTTCTTTAAGCAGGAGAAATCACAGTGCTGTGGCTGCCTCCATCACTCAGGAGGGGTTCTCTTAGTGTGCTACCAGGTTAACAAAATCCTCATGCAAACTTCCTCTTCTTGGCAGGACTCTCCTATTCTTCAATGGTATTTGGGAAGAACACTTATTCCCTATCTCTATTTTATTTCTCCATTGGAAAAAAATTCCATTATATTAGCTATTCTGGCTTCTCTGTACTTGCCTTACTCTCTCCTTTCCTTGGTCATTAGAGTTGCTTATGTGATTGGTGAACTGGAGAGCAAAACTTTGTCGGTTATAGTTTAACCCATTCTCTTCACTTTCAGCTTTAGGGCTGGGTATTTACAGGAGGAAGAATTCACACCTGGTATCTACACTGGAAATTTTACGGGGCAGCCTGCCATGTCGAGAGAGCCTGCAGTTGCCTAGCACTTCCTGGGACTGGATGGGTAAATCTATCTAGTGCTGGAGTTAAATGTTAGGAAGCTTACATGCTGAAACAACATTTTCAGATATTAACCGCATCATCTATAAAAAGTGGAATCTGGCTTTCCATTTGTCTACTCTTTTGACTTATGGAACATCACTTTTGTTCTGAACTTTGTAAGCTAGAATGGAAGCCACGAGAAAACAGGTTAGTGGTACTTGGAACTTACTTACCTTATCAAAATTTCTCAACCGGTACTGATCTTCCTGAGAAAACCCAAAGAGGTTAGAGAAGTGTTCTGGATTTCTGTAGATAACGTTTCTTTTATACCTGGAGGAAGACAACACAAATATCATATTTTTAAATCATACTATACAATTGAGAACAAATTTAGTGTTAGACATTCCAGCCTGTCATGCTCCCCCAACAGAATTTAGTCATTCATTTTTCTAATACAGATAGACAGACATAGATATAAACATTGACATAGATGCAAAGATAGAGATACAGATATTTACTGTAGTTTACTCATTTCTAAATTTGCTGATCTTTCTTCCCTTTGTCAATGGTCAGTGCATTGCATTACTGAAGTATGTCATGTGTCATACACACTTCACTGGAGAAGCTTGGGAGACTTCTTACTTTTACCTCATCCCTCTGTCATAAGTTGAAAACAATAGAGATAATTATCAGTTTATTCTAACCCTAATAGCCAAAGGGACACTAAAAAAGCTAGAAAACATACACTGTAATGAACATATTTCTCGGTTTGATATAGCAATAAAGAAAATAAGTAAATACGGGCATTGGGCTAAGAATCAGAACTAGATTCAATTCATAACCCTACCATAATTAGGTAGGCAATTTTGGACAAGTATCTAAACTTCTCCATGTCTTAATCTCTCCACATATAAAGTTAAGAGCTTTGTGCAGAATTTCCTCCAAGTCCCCTTCCAGCTTTCAAATTCTGTGATAATTTGCCTTCTGAGGATGTGGTGTGATATAGGTAGAATTGTCAGGAGGAATTTATGGTAGCAAAGTCCTCATGTTTAGATAAATCTTGAATTTTTGTAAATTTATTCTAGGTACTCAGTTACTGGCTTCTATCTCTGCTGGGCAATTAGTTACTTGTAGGTAAATAATACTAGATTGACTGTAATCAATTTCAGGTTTTTCTATTGAATAAATCAACTATGTATCTCACGGACTTTAGTAAAATTGGATTTTTAATTCACAGGATTCATAACCCTTTGGGGCCAGTGGCTCAGCTGTCTATCTTCCTGCTATGCTAATGTTGAGAGGAAGACGTTGGAATTCTGTAGAAACTGCAGGACTAGAGGCTATTTGTAAGATAGCTTACAGAATTTGACATTATATCATGACTTTTTCTCCCTGTCAGATATTTTCCAAGGGAAAAATATTTCTGGGTGAAGTATTCATATCTAATTGTTATTTCATATATCATTGCCCTGCAAAAACAATAACAATTCCTAAAATTGAGAATTGAGTGATAACTACAATTACTGTTTACAAAGATAATTTTAAAACTGACCCATGAACATTTTTTGTTGTTGTTAGTAAGTAATGGAGATTAATTTAAGCCTGTATTACATAACCAGTGCTGGAATAAACTCTCTACATTATTTTACAGATTAAGCCTTATAACTACCCTATTACAATTTTTTTTTTCCTATTACAATTTTGAATTATGATTCTTGTTTTCTAGGTGAAGAAACTGAGGCATGAGTCAACTGCCCAAAAAGAGATAATAAGTGGTGAAGTTAGCAGGTTTGTGTGATCCCAGAGCCTATAGTCCTTACTATGCTATATACCCTGGCCCTACAGAGCTTGTTGGCTACATCTAGGCCAGTAAATATTCAATTTCAATAGGTTCTCTCAGTCCCTTATTATCTGAGCCTCTGAACGCATTGGTTGATATTTTTTGTTTTGACATATGAAGGTCTTGTCTGATTTCTCTCCAGGACTATGGTTTTTGTATTTCATTTCTGTGTTCAGGAGAACAAAATGCTGCTTTTTCCATCTTCTAGCCTGAGTTTTCTGCCTGGTATTTAGCATGTTTCAAATAAATATGTGTATTTCAGGATGCTCACTTTGTATGCATGTGAGTACAGAGAAGTGAGCTAGGTGGGGCTGTCTGCAGGTGCAGAGGCATCAGATGTGAAGAAGCACTGTAGTGGGTGGTTGTAAAGAGAAGAACCAAGCAGAGAGTTTGTCGATCAGAACAAAGTGAATCATATCATTACACAGACTCACAGAATGTGGGGCTGGAAGAGGCCTCACTAATCAATTAGTTCAAATTTCATAGTGTATAAGCGAAGGAAATAAGATATAAGGTGTTCAGGAACTAAGAACCAGGTTTCTGGATTTCATCCATCCACCCAACGTCTCAATAGTATCACCAAATCCTTAATTACATGTTCATATGCATCTCTTCAAAAAGAAATTTACTACTCTAGGTCTGCATGTATCAATCACACTGTGTGATTTAAGACCCAGAGAGAATAATGCTCATGAAAAAGACCTTGAGGTCAGACCAACCTGAGTCCTAGGGCCAGCAACATCCCTTTCTGTTTGTGGAACTTTAGGAAAGTGACTTAATCTCTTTATGGGACAGTTTCCTAATCTGTAAAATAGGGTAATGAGAGAAGCCTCCTCTCTGTGCTGTTTTGGGGATTAAGTGAGAAATTGTTTCAAAAGGATCTGGCACAGAGTAAGGAAGCAGATACAGAAATTACCAGATATCATCTTCATCATCAGCAGCAGCATTAGCATTATTTCTCTTATGTGATGTCTTAAGACATCCTTTGAAAAATGTGTTTTCCTTTTAAATAAGGAAATATAAATCCCAATGAAAGAGGTTCTGGATGAAGAACTAACAAAATAGACTGAAATCACCAGCATGGTCCCAGAGACTTTAGGTTTCTCATCAGTGAAATGGAAAAGACACTGATCTCCATATATATTTGAAATTACATATGCAATACTCTGAAAGAATACATTCAGAATTTGATGTTTTGCTGAGGACTGTCCAAATCAGTGGCAGTCAAAGCCAGAAGTTCTCATAGCTTCTCATAGCTAGGTCTCATAACTAAACCAAATGATTTTACATAACAAAACAAGAGAGAGAAAAAGAGAAAGCCTCATTTTTTTTCTTAATCATAAGTTGGTGTGAAGAGATGTCCATTTGGTTTCTGCTTCTAGAGAGCTCAGTTATGCAGTATTCATAGAAAATAGTTCTAAATCAATACAACATGTTTTAAATTTACATTAACATTTAAATTAATGAGAAGCTTAATGTGAACTATGGCGCTTTAGCTGTTTAGGACTATGTTCCTTCTTGCCAACTTGGAACAGGGTCTATTGACTCACCTTCTCAGTCTCATAAACAGCTTCCAGACTTTATGTGTTTTCAGCGCCAGAGGACTTTCAGGCTGGTGAAAGCTGCCGTACCGACATCACCAGGGATTGAAGTTGGCCCTCTCCAACTAAAGATGTAAAATGCTTCCAGCAACTACACACACTTTCCCTTAAGGTCAGATTGCCATACAGTTGTCAACCCTGGGAATTCTCTAAGATCAGAGCTTACTCCACACCCTCTGGTCACCATTCATTTATCTAACAAATTTTTCTAAAGCACCAACTATGGACATAGAACTGTGATAAAACAACACAGATTCTACTTCAAGGAATTCATCATCTATTGAATGATACAGCACATATATACATATATAAACAATTCTAGAATAATATGACATCTTCTATGATAAAAGAAGGTACATACTGGGTGCAATTAGAGGCACTTGAATTAGATTGGAGGAGAATTAAGAACAGCCTTCTGAAGAAATAAGGCTTGAAAGACAAGGAAGAACTAGACAATCAAAGAAGAGCAGAAACTCTCACCACTCAAGAGGGGACAGCTCTGAGTGACTTTGCTTCAATGAACAACAAGTTCTGAATGATTAGAGTGAGAGGTGGGGAAAATGTGTTTGTGTGTGTTTGTGTATGTGTATATACACATATACACAAAGTGTGGGCGTAAGAAATTAACATGCATGGTTAGGCAGGGACAAGTTCATGAGAGATCTCACATGCCGCACTAAGAATTTTGGACACAATCCTTAAAATGATACAAATGCAGATGGTCTGTTGTATTTTTGTCTATTTTAACAAACTTATAGAGAAGTTTCAAGTTCACAGCAAACTTGAACAAGAAGTACAGAGTTCCCATATATCTCCTATCCCCACACATGCAAAACCTCCCACACTATGGACATCCCACACCACAGTGATACATTTTTTACAATTAATGACCCTACTTTGACACACCATTATCACCCAAAGGTTATAGTTTGCGTGAGTTCAATCTTGGAATTGTATATTTTATGGGTTTGGACAAAAGTATAATGACATGTATCTACCATTATAGTACCATACATAGTAGTATAACTGCCCTAAAAGTCTTCTGTGCTTCACGTATTCATCTCTCCCCTCTCTCCCCACAACCCAGGGCAACAAATGATTTTTTTAATTGTCTCCATAATTTTGACTTTTCCAGAATGTCATATAGTTGAAATTGTATAGTATGTAGCCTTTTCAGATTGGCTTCTTTCACTTAATAATGTGCACTAAGATTCCTCCATGTTGTTTTTTTTTTTTGATGGCTTGATAGCTCATTTCTTTTTAGTACTGAATAATATTCCATTGTCTGGATATATAACAGTTTATTTATCCATTTACCTACTGAAGGACATATTGCTTGCTTCCAAGTTTTGGCAATTATGAATAAATCTGCTATAAACATCTGTGTGCAGGTGTTTGTGTGGACATAAGTCTTCAATTCTTTTGGGTAAATACCAAGAAGCACAATTGCTGGATAGTATGATAAGAGTATAGTTAGTTTTGTAAGAAATCATCAAACTGTCTTCCAAGGTGGCTGTACCATTTTGCATTCCCACCAGCAGTGAATGAGAGTTCCTGTTGTGCCACATCTTCACCAGCATTTGGTATTGTCAATGTTTTCAATTTTGGCCAGTCTGATAGGTATGTAGTGTTGTCATTGTTTTAATTTACATTGCCCTAATGACGTAGGATAAGGAGCATCATTTCACATGTGTATTTGTTATCTGTATATCTTCTTTGGTGAGGTGTCTGTTCAGGTTTTTGTCCTGTTTTTTTAATGGGGTTGTTTTCTTATTGTTGAGTTTTACAAGTTCTTTGTATATTTTGGATAACAGTCGATTATCAGATGTATCTTTTGCAAACATTTTCTCCCATTCCTCTCATTCTCTTGACAGTGTCTTTCACAGAGCAGAAATTTTTAATTTGAATAAGGTTCAACTTATCAATTATTTCTTTCATGGATCATACCTTTGGTGGCTTGACAAAAAAGTCATTGCTGTATCCAATGTCATCTGGGATTTCTTGTATGTTATCTTCTAGGAGTTTTATAATTTTCCATTTTCCATTTGTGAAGGGTATAAGGTCTGTGTCTAGATCCTTTTTTTTTTTTTTTTTGTATGTGGATGTCTAGTTGTTCCAACACCATTCCAGAGATACCTACCAAAACTTTTTCTTTTCAAGCTCTTAGTCAACACCACATGGTGAGCTAATAATCATAATTATTAAAAACTAGTAAACTGGTATTGTATTTATTGGCAAATAAATGTCTTAATACTTGGCATTAAAATAATAGAAATGGCCCTCTATTGGTGAAATTAAAGGTATTCATTATATGTGGGCTAACTTACATATTTTGGGGACACTCCTCATTTTTATATTAACACAGTTTAAGAATCAAGTGAGGCATGAAGCTTATATCCTTATGTTAGGAAAGATACCTGAGGCTTGATGCATACATTTTTCTCTGCCCAGCCATGAGTTAGAAGAATATTTCATTGGCTGATCCAACTAAAACAATATACAAATTCTGCCTCTGGAATGCTGTCTGCTGAAAGGTGGCATTCAGAGCACCTAAAAGAACAAAAGATGGAACTTTGTTGCATTTTCAGAACTATTTTTTGATTAGTCACCAATGCAAGCATGTATGTCTAAAAAACATTTGTGTTCTTGGCAAAATCAGGTCAGCAACTTTGCTTTGCTATGACCTAGTAATGAGAGTATAGCTAATTCTTATTCAGCTCAGGCTTCTTTGCCTGTTACTATCTACCAAAAAGAGTCTAGTGCCTACATGTTGTGCAGGACCAAAGCATCTTAGATCAATTTGCAACACTTAACATGGCCAAGGAGCAAACAGGAAACTGCTGCATCCTGAGTGTGATAAGAAAGATACTGTTAGAAATAGACATTGGAAGTGAGAGTAGCATGACATATATACACTACCGAATGTAAATTAGTTAGCTAGTGGGAAGCAGCAGCATAGCACAGGAAGATCGGCTCAGTGTTTTACGATGACCTAGAGGGGTGGGATGAGGAGGATGGGAGGAGTATTCAGGGGGGAAGGGATATGGGGACATGTGTATATATATGGCTGATTCACTTTGTTGTACAACAGAAACTAACACAGTATTGTGAAGCAATTATACTCCAATAAAGATCTATTAAAAAAAAAGAAATAGACATTGAAGAGGTAGACAAGAAGAAAAAATGCAGGGACTTTTAGCTCCTGATAATATTTTTGGGTTGAATTCTCAGTGTAATAGGAATCATGTAAGATATAAGAAGAGAGTACCTCTGATCTGCTTTACATTTTTTAAAGATGATATTAACCAATATGTAGAAAATAGATTGCAGTGGTAAGACTGGGTTCAGGGAGGAAAGTTGAGGAATACTTCAGAAGTCCAGACAAGAGTAATAAAGGCTCAGACACAGTGATAGAAATGGATGTGAGAAATGTGGATGGACTTCGAGACATTTTTTGGGAAAAAATCTCAGTGGGATTTGCTTGTTGATTGGAAGTGAAAAATAGGACAAGGAAAGACTCCTAGGTTTGGGGCAGCTGGTGGGAAATCTTCAATGCTGAATGTGGCTACTGGAGAAGGTATGTGCTGGAGGGTTGAGGTTCAGGCTTACTGCTAAGGGGTGTCTCTAACAATGGCAGAGGAAGACATATCATAAGCCTTCTGTTGACTTCCCCATGGATCCATGCAGAAAGTCACTGATTCCCACCACAGGGCTTTCAACACAGACTACCTGTGGAGGGCACTTGCCCAGTGGGGTCATGTGAGATGTCTTGTTCACACTGGAAGGCCTCTTTTTTCATGTCTAGGTATAAAGAACCAAATGGGAAGTGTCAGTGTTTCAGATGTATTTCAAATTCATTGAGCCTTAGTGTTTCATTGTAGAAAATGAATGACCAAGAAGAAGGTGTCTATCTTTATCTACCATCATTAAGAAGGTAATATTCATCAAAAGCTATAGAGCTTCAAAATTATTCTTGGTTCTTAGTTCAGTGCATGAATATGTTTTCATAGTCATTGATTTAGTCAGTTAGTCATTCCATCTGTCAGTCTATTGGTCAGAGGTTCACTTAATAAACATTTCTCATAAATTAGCCATGCACTGGCTAAGTACTGGAGATAAGTCTTATATGACTCTTCTTTGGTCTCTATATCTCCTACATATTTAGCCTGTTAAGCACCAACAAAAAAAATCTCAATTTTATTTATTTATTTTTAAATTTTTATTTTTAAATTTTTATTGGAATATAGTTGATTTAGATTTTTTTAAAAATTTTTATTGGAGTACAGTTGATTTACTATGTTGTATTAGTTTTAGGTATACAGCAAAGTGAATCTATATACTTGTACATATATCCACTCTTTCTTAGATTCTTTTCCCATATAGGCCATTACAGAGTATTGAGTAGAGTTCCCTGTGCTATACAGTAGGTCATTATTAGTTATCTGTTTTATATATAGTAGTGTGTATATGTCAACCTCAATCTCCAAATTTATCCTCCCTTAACCCCTGGTAACCATACGTTTGTTTTCTACATCTGTAACTTTATTTCTGTTTTGTAGATAAGTTCATTTGTACCCCCTTTTTTTTTTTAGATTCCACATATAAGTGATATCATATGATATTTGTCTTTCTCATTACTCAGCCAAAAAAAAAAGAAAAGAATGAAATAATGCCATTTGCAGCAACATGGATGGACCTACAGATTGCCATACTGACTGAAGTAAGTCAGACAGAGAAAGTCAAATGCAACTTAGAAAATTGACTTCACTGCACTCTATATTGACTCTGGTACTACTGTAAAAATTAAGGATCAAACAAACAATAAAATTGATTGCTTTTACATTTGATTTATGAAATCTCTACATTCTTTAGAAAATCAGATTTTATTTTTATTTTATACTTCCAATTTCTGATTGTGGATGTATTTGAGATTCTTTTTTTTTAAGGAATGGGATCAATATATACATATATATAACTTCATGATCTTTACACATGTTAATAGGTATGTAATGTAAATACTAACTAGATTTATACACAAGCCTACTCAAACTGAAATATTTTCATGTATATTTTAAAATAATTTTGTTTGCATAGGGAGAACTAAAATGAAAACATTTACACCCAAACTAGATATTATACTGTACTTTTCCATGGCCTGTATAGCTTTGAATAGAGACCTTTCAACATTCTGTGTCACAGTATTTCATCTAAACTGAAGTTAATACTATGAAGCCACTTTAAACTATTCTTATTTAACATGAGAATCAGGAGGCTGGTGTCCAGGAAGTTTTCTAGGCTCTTTGGTTTTTAATCTCAAAATAACAGAGCACATCATTACTATTATCTGTAAAAAGGTTAAGAAAGCAAGAGGTGAATTGTGAAAAAGAATATATTCACATCATTTTCAGTTCAGTGATACAATATAAGAAGTCAACATGTTGTAATTTTTTCTCATAGTTTTCTTTAGTTATTGGAGACAACTAAAGTGGTTGACAAGTTACATGTATTTATGAAATAATGTAATCACATTTTCTCTTGTACTTCTCTAAGGCGGGCAATAAGAGTCAACTACTGAGATAACTCTTATTGGATCAACATTTAACAATTGAGGTACAGGACATTTCCTGAGGGTTTATGACCAGGTTGAAAAAAAATTGGTAATCTCAGGAATTCCTGGGTGGTATCACTTTTTAGTTTATTTTTGCCTCAGAGATTAATAATCATGATGATTATTTCTGCCATAAATTAAAATAGGAGAGAACTTCGATCTATTCAAATATGGACTATTTTATGGTTTCAGGGCTGTCAGCTGAAGCCATGTCACATGAGCCATGCTCAAAGGCTATAAGGGTATGGAGTCTGCAGAAAGCAAACAGACTTGGAGGACACTGGCCAGGAATCAGGGTCCCTGCATTGTTCTGGGAAAATGCAATGAAAACTGTTTGGTGTGCCTCAAGGCGTAGAATAAGAACTCAATGTGGTGATGACGGGAAATGCAATTTCAGCTCAGTGTAAAACTAACTGTCAAAGCCATCAAAGCTATCCAAGGGTAGAATAGACTGCCTTTGAAGGTAGTGAGTTTATTGTCATTTGAGTATTTAAGTGTAGGCTGCACAGCCACTTGGTAATTACTTTCTTACTTAATATAGTGTCATTCTCTGAATCCAATGAGTTATGCCAGTTTGGTATTAATTTAATGAAGAAGAGGCAGTTGAATTATGAACATAATATGAATTGCTGTTGCTTGTGTGGTAAAGTTTGAGATGGAATTAGTAGCATTGGTCTAAGTGCCATAACATATAAATGAACACGGGAGAAGCAGCTTTTTCTGATGGAGCTTTCTCTACATACGTGGCCTTTAAAAATCAAATACACTTGAGCAGTGTTTTAGTTTCCTAGGACTGCAATAACAAAGTACCATAAATGGAGTGGCTTTAAACAACAGAAATTTATTCTCTTACAGTTCTGGAAGCCAGAAGTTCAAAATCAGATGTGGGGGGTGACACGACATCAGGAAAATGGCAATGAGATGTCCCTTGGACATATTCTCCTCTTAGCAACAATGATTTGGCATCCATCCACAGACAAAAGTGCCTTCATGGGAGCTCTGGGATTCAGGAGGAGACTGGGAAATCCTAGTGAAGTCCAAGACCAAAGAGAGCCAGTCAGGCTTGCAAGAAGGCAGCTGACTCACTGACTGTGGTCCTGGCTACAGAAACAGAAATATCTCTGGAACCCTGAGAACTTGGCTATAACCCTTTTGGCTTTGGATCTGTCACCAGCACCATACACCAAGAGACCTGGGAAAAGTCACATCCACCCATGCAGCAGGAAATAGACATATGGACATTGGTCCAAGCCATGGACCCTGAAGTATCCTGTGAACCAACTTCAGACCTTCTTGCCCACAGTCTGTGAGTCTCTGGAGGAGGGCCCACCAAATTCAGTCAGATTGTAGACTGAAAGTGCCCTGTAACTGGGCTCCAGCATGTCCCAGCCACAGTCTGTGAGACAAGACATTCCAACTGCTGGCTCAAGACATTGAGCCTGGCTCAAGACATTACAACTGCCACTACATAAATATAAAGGATTCTAAGAGGATACTATGAACAAATATAAGCCAAAAAATTGGATAACCTAGAATCAATGGATAAATTCCTAGAAACGTACAACCTACCAAGACTGAATCACAAAGAAATAGAAAATTTGAACAGATCAATGAGGATTAAGGGGACTAAAACAGTCATCAAAAAATCTCTCAATAAAGAAAAGCCCAGGACGAAATGGCTCTACTGGTGAATTCCACCAAACATTTAAAGGAGAATTAATGCCAATCCTTCTCAGACATGTCTAAATAATTGAAGGGGAGGGGAACACTTCCAAAATCATTTTGCATAGCCAGTATTACCCTGATATCAAAGCCAGATAAAGACACTACAAGAAAATAAAACTACAGGCTAATATCCTTGATGAATATGGATATAAAAATTCTCAAAATAATTCTAGCAAATTGAATTCAATATGATCAGATGGAATCTATTTCTGAAATGCAAGGATGGTTCAACACACACAAATCAATTCACATGATACACCACATTAACAGAATGAGGATAAAAATCATATAGCCCTCTCAATACATGCAGAAAAAAGTGTTTGATAAGATTCAATTCCCTTTCATGATAAAAGTTCTCAACAAATTGGGTATAGAAAAAACATATCTCAACATAATAAAGGTCATATATGAGAAACCCACAACCAGCATCATACTCAATGATGAAAAGCTTAAAGATTTTCTTCTAAGATCAGGAACAAGACAAGGGTGCCTACTCTCACAACTCCTATTCAACATTGTACTAGAAGTCCTAGCCAGAGAAATCATGCAAGTAACAGAAACACAAGTCATCCAAATTGGAAAGAAAGATGTAAAATTGTCTCTGCTTGCAGATGATGTGATTTATCTATAGAAAATGCTAAGAGTTCCACCAAAAAGCTGTTGGAACTAATAAATGAACTTAATAAAGTTGCAGGATACAAAATCAGCATACAAAAATCAGTTTTGTTTCTATACACTCACAATAAAATATCTGAAAAAGAAATAAAGAAAACAATCCCATTTACAACAGCATTGAAAACAATAAAATACTTAGGAATAAATTCAACCAAACAGTTGAAAGATCGAACTGAAAACTTTAAGATATTGATGAAAGAAATTGAAGAAGACACAAATAAATGGAAAGATATCATGCATCCATGGATCAGAATTAGTATTGTTAAAATGTTTCTGATAGATATATACTAGTATACTAGACATATACTAGTATACTAGATGTATATAAACTTAAAGCTGTTTATAGATTCAATGTAACCCCTTATCAAAATTTTAATGGTATTTTTCACAGAAATGTTAAAACAAATTAAATTAGTATGGGACCACAAGGACCTCCAATTGCTTTCTCTTTCTTGAGAAAAACCTGGAGTTCCTGATTTCAAAATATACTTCAAAGCTATAGTAGTAAAAACAGTATGGTACTGGCATAAAAAGAAATACATAGACTGATGGAATAGAAAACCCAAAGAAAAGAATAGAAAACCCCAAAATAAACTTAGGCAGATACAGTCAACTAATGTTTGACAAGGGAGCTGTGAATACTTGGGTCAAAGATAGTCTTATTAATAAATATTGTTAATGCTGAATATTTACAAGTAAAAAATTGAAATTGGACTCCCATATTACACCAATCACAAATATAACTTGAAGTGGATTAAACATTTAAATGTAAGAACTTAAACTGTAAAACTCCTAGAAGAACACATAGGGGAAAAGTTATTTAACATTGGTCTTGGCAACAATTTTTTGGATATGACACCAAAAGCAAAAGCAATAAAAACAAAAAATTAACAAGTGGGACTACATCAAACTAAAAAAGCTTCTGCACAGCAAAAGAAACAATCAACAGAATGAAGAGGCATCCTACCGAATGGGAGAATATATTTGAAGGTTAATATCTAAAATATATAAAGAACTCATATAACTCAGCAAAAAAAACCCCAAACAATCCAATTTAAAAAATGGACCAAGGTACTAAATAGACATTTTTTCAAAGAAGACATACAAATGGCCAAAATGTACATGAAAAGATACTAAATATCTACTAGTCACTAGGGAAATGCAAATTAAAACCACAATGAAATATTATTTCATACCTGTTAGAATGGTTGTTTTCAAAAGGACAAGGGATAACAAGTGGTGGTGAGGATGTGGAGTAAAGGGAACACTTGGGCACTGTTTGTGGAATGTAAATTAGTGCAGCCAGTATGGAAAACTGTGGAGGTTCTTCAAAAGCTTAAAAATAGAACTACCATATGATTTAGCAATCCCATTTCTGGGTATATATCTGAAGAAAATGAAATCAAGATCTCAAAGATATATCTGCAACACCCTGTTTGTTATATTCATTGTAGCATTATTTACAATAGCCAAGATGTGGAAACAACTTGTGTCCACCGATGGATGAATGAATAAAGAAAATGTTGTGTATACATACACAATGGAATAGTATTCAGAAATGAGAAAGAAGGAAATCCTACCATTTGCAACAACATGGCTGGATCCTGAGGAATTTATACTAAAAGACATGCCAGGCAGAGAAAGACAGATACTGTATGATCTGACTTATAAGGGGAATCTAAAAAAAGCTCCAAACTCATAGAAACAGAGAGTAGATTGGTGGTTGCCAGGGGCAGGGTGGTGGGGAAAATGGGGAGATATTGGTCAAAGGGTACAAACTTCTAGTTGTAAGATGAATAAGTCTTGAGGATCTAATGTATAGCATGTTGACTATAGTTAACATATTGTATTACGTACCTGAAAGTTTCTAAGAGAGTAGATCTTAAATGTTGCTCTCACCACACACACAGAAAAATTGTAATCATATGAGGTGACAGATGTGTTAACCAACCTTATTTTGGTAATCATTTTGCAATATACACATCTATTAAATCATTACTTTGTACAAAAACTTACACAATGTTGTAAGTCAATTATATCTCAATAATGCTAGAAAAATGAAAACTGAATTTTAGATTAACAATTAATAATTGTTTAGTATAAGTATGTCTCAAATATATGAACTGTCGGTCTGAAAATCAAATTTAACTGGGGGAAAAAATGATGTGGGCAGGCCCTGCTGCCTTTCAAACTCTACTTGAGAATCTTTCCTTGTCTCTTTTAGCTTTTGGTGATTCTAGCTGTTCCTTGGCTGGTAGCAGCATAACTCAAATTTCTGCCTCCATCTTTACACGGTCTTCTTCCTTCTACTGTGTGTCTCTTCCTTATTTCCAAATTTCCCTCCCTTTATAAAGTCATTGGATTTAGGGCCCACCTTAACCCAGTGTAACTTCATCTTGACGTGATTACATCTGCAAAGATGCTATTTCCAAATAAGGTCACATTCATAGCTATCAGGAGTTAAGAACTCAACATATGTTTTTGGGAAATAATTCAGCCCACAACAAGCAGTTTTACATCTTTTCATCATCAGCACTTACATGTGAATTAAGGTATCTGACTTTTCCTTTTAATGTTCTCCTTTCTTGGGTTTCAATTTCCAAAATCCTATCACTTTTACTTTACAGTCTAACAAAACTGAAGCACGTGTATCCTTAAATACATCATTTTCTCTCATATGATTGTTCATGGACTAGAGTGTCCTGCTCTGTCCACCTGACAACTCTCTAGTTGTTCTTCAAATTTTAGCACCATCATAACTTTTTCATATCTACTGGGAAAAATTGAGTGTCCTTCTCCCTTTGTTTGCATCATACCATATACAGATATTTCCACTAAGCCAATTATCAGACCAAATCACTAACATTTCTTTATATATATATATAATTACAATGTATATTTAATTATAAAATAACCAAGGAAAAAATTGCTTATCTGATGTAATTACTGCAGGCTTGGTGGTCAAGATGGAAAAACCTAACAGTATTTGGGCTCACTCTGTTTTAGTATGTACAGAGAGAATGCCACAGGGGATCCTGTTTCATTTTCTATTGAGGGACACCTATCATGCTTTTAAAAGTTTTTTCATTAAGACTCTTACATGATTTCTAAATATTAAGTTTATACCTACTGGGAACATTTACTTATTACCCAAGACACAGTGCAACATTTCAGTGAAAATTTTAATAATGGTTTCAGAAGATACTGTCAAGAAAAGCATGCCATTGGGCACCATTATCCATAAGGACAGTAGGATAGAGTTTAGGAAAGCGTGTTGATGACATAATAAAACATTTTAAGAGAAGTTTATATCAGTACTTCACAGTAATACACCACAAAATATGGGTAGTGGGGGAAGGTAATTACATTTCATTTTGCCCTCTGCATGCTATTTCACTGGTGGTATGCACTCATAATTGGTTACTTGAAAGAATCCAGCAATTACAAGCATATTAATTAATAAGCAAAGCATTAAGCAGAATAATGAAGTCACCAGACACATACATATACACATATGTTACATACATATGTATAAACATACATAAATAAGCAAGCCAGCCAGTCAGCAGAGAGTGAGGTAGGATAAGCATCAACACAGTCAGCCACTATGGAGAACAGTATGGAATTTCCTTAAAAAACTAAAAATAGAGCTACCATATGATCCTGCAATCCCACTCCTGGGCATATATCTGGGGAAAACCATAATTTGAAAAATACATGCACCCCAATGTTCATTGAAGCACTATTTACAATAGCCAAGACATTGAAGCAACCTAAATGTCCATTGACAGATGAATGGATAAAGAAGATGTGGTATATTTATACAATGAAATATAACTCAGCCATAAAAGAGAATGAAATAATGCCATTTGCAGCAAGATGGCTGGACCTAGAGATTATCATAATAAGTGAAGCCAGGCAGAAAAAGACAAATAGCATATGATATCACTTATATGTGGAATCTAAAAAAAATGATGCAAATTAACTTATACACAAATCAGAAATAGACCCACAGACATAGAAAACAAACGTATGGTTACCAAAGGGGACAGGGGGGATGGGATAAATCAGGAGTTTGGGATTAACATATATACATTACTGTATATAAAATAGATAACAAACATGGACCTACTGTATAGCACAGGGAACTCTACTCAATATTTTATAATAACTCATAAGGGAAAAGAATCTGAAAAAAATATATATGTGTATGTATAACTGAATCACTTTGCTATAAACCTGAAAGTAACACAACATTGCAAATCAACTATACCACAATAAGAAAAACAAAACAAAACAAAACATAGTTGGGGGTATCTATCTCAAATTTTCACTTTATTTCTTTTTCCCATTCTCTATCTCTTCCACCCTCCTTTCATTTCTTCCTTTCCTTTTATTTTCTTTTTCCTTTTTATCATTTCATTACCTTCTCTGTAACAGATCACCAGCTGTAACTCAGGAAAATATAACATAAAGGCACTGTCTAAAACATTTAGTCTGAGCTCACTCTTCAATATTACAGCTCCTTTCCTAAATGGTAATTATATCTTGGGTATTGCAACCCTTTGAAATTACTAGTGAAAGCACTTTTCCTCTTCCCCCCGCCATTTTGAAAGAATTAGATCTTTTCTCAGGTGCAAAACTTTCAAAACGTTCAATATTAATGACATATTATTCAATGATGCTAAGTCATTCTACATTTCATATCCCAAACAAAATTATGATCCAACCAATATCATCAAAATCATAACTGAAATGAAGTAAGCACTAGAACTCAGCTTGTACACCTAACACTAATCTTATTCCTCAGAAGACTTGATAATATTGTCATGATGAAACTATTTGGGAAGTGATTTTTAAAATGAAAATGACTCTAGGGAAACAAATATCACCTAAACTTTCTCCAGAGGTCTATATAGAATATACATAAATCTCATCTATTCAGAGTTACCTTCATTACAAATAAAATTTTGGGGAGCCTGATAGAAAAAAGCTTGATACTATTTCTAACCAGCTGATTTTAAAGAGGAAAAGAGGCTCCTGATGTTACGGGTTTGCTACCGAACTGAGGGGGCTGCAGAAAGCCAGAGATGGATGCTGTCTGCTGGATGTTTATGTTCACACTTTTCTTATTCCTGTTTCAAGAGGAGTAACCAGTTACAAAGGACCAGAGGGTGTTTTTGCACCTTTTCCTCCTCTTGATTAAGGTAGACTTCACAGCCCAAGTGTGACAGGCAGTGTTTCTGCACACTGGAGTCCTCCCAGGAGCATATTGTCTATCTCTGTAGGAGCTGGAGGCTTTAGATTGGTTCAGACACCACTTTGCCATCAGCAATTTCTTTGTATCCAGAAAAGAAAGTGGTGTCAGGTATGGTATATTTTCTTTGGATAGTTTACAGGAGTTGTCCCATACAACAGAAAGCCATACCTTTCCACAATATAATGAAAATAGCCTGGGTTTTAGAATCGAAAACACCTCCAGTTCCACAACTGTTAGTTGGAAAAAGTGCTTAATGTATGTGGGCCTGGTTTTTAATCTTTAAAATGGTAAAAGAAAACAAAACAACCTATTTCATGGGGCTGTCATGTGAATTAATGTGCTTTAAAATTTTTAATATTCTAGAATATAAATCCAGCAGAGTAGGTACCTTGATCATATTTTTCCCTCTCTTACCCCAAGGTCCTAGGGCAGCATCTTGCATAAAATAGGCACTTAATGTATCTTTTGGATTGTACTGATTGAATATATTCAGCATACTGAACATTTTTTTTTTTTTTTTTTTTTTTTTGCAGTATGCAGGCCTCTCACTGTTGTGGCCTCTCCCGTTGCGGAGCACAGGCTCCGGACGCGCAAGCTCAGCGGCCATGGCTCACGGGCCCAGCCGCTCCGCGGCATGTGGGATCTTCCCGGACCGGGGCATGAACCCGCATCCTCTGCATTGGCAGGCGGACTCTCAACCACTGCGCCACCAGGGAAGCCCCTGAATATTTTTTTTAACCCAGGTCCTAACATAAACAAGATCAACAGTGATACAATATGGTTTTTGGCAAAAACTTCTTGTTCATCATAAAATATTACTTTTAAAATTGGAAGTGTTTAAGGTGACCAGCTGGACAGTTGAAGAGAACTTACCAACTGTAATTCTATTCGTTTATTCTCCTCCATTTTTTGTGAACTTTCTCTAAAGAGCAATAGCAAAGGATAAGTCCATGGTTTTGGATGATTATAAAATTTAAAGGTAATTTTAATACTTCAAGTAAAAAGAAAACTGGTATTTACTTGGAAATTTGGCACATGTGTTTCCAGGAGAGGAAAAATCTAATGACTTCATGGATGTATGACTTTTGCCACTTCTTCTTGCTGTGTTTTAAAATGAATAACTGAAAATTTTGTTTGAGAAACAATTTCATTCCAATTGCTTATATTTTCTACTGCTTTAACATATTCTAATTTTTCTAAGTATTCTCCACTTCATCCTCCTTCCCATCCTGCCCAGGCATATGGTTATTTCTACTTTATATACTATTTTCCAACGTACAAAACTAATAGGCAAAAGAAATTATGCATATGGCATTCTGATTTTTCTTTTGCTCCCATGGGCAGAAATATGAGAAGTTCACCATTGAGCCCAGTTTACAGTTCAAGTGTTGATTAGCATTAAAACAGTGCTGGATAAGGATGTAATCACACACCTACTTTCACCCAACTAAATTGTTTAAAACCTGCTCTCCTCTTAATACACTCTGATTAAGAAATATGTGTATAGTTTTTTTATTACTTTTCTCCATTATAATATACTATGTACATAAATATGTACATAAATATATATTAAATATAATAAATATTAAATAAATCTATTAAATATAAATAGTGTACAACATATACAACATGTTGTTCATGTGTACAACAGATTTGTGAATGTTGAACCATCCTTGCAGCCCTGGAGTAAATTCCACTTGACAGGGTGTATGATCCTTTTAAGGGGTTGCTGAATTCAGTTTCCTAATATTTTGCTGAGGATTTTTGCATTTATGTTCATCAGGGATATTGGCCTGTAATTTTCCTTTTGATGGTGTCTTTGGTTTTGGTAATAGGGTAACACTGGCCCTTTAAAATGAGTTTGGAACAATTCCTCTTCGATTGTTAGGAAGAGTGTGAGAAGGATGGAAATTAAATCTTTGAATGTTTGCTAGAATTCACCAGTGAAGACATCTGGTCCTAGATTTTTGCTTGTTGGAAGTTTTTGATTACTGCTTTAATCTCCTTGCTAGTTAATTGGTGTATGCAGACTTTCTATTTCTTCATGATTCAGTCTTAGAAGATTGTATGTTTCTAGGAATTTATCCATTTCTTCTAAGTTTTTCAATTTCTCAGCATATAATCGTTCATAGTAGTTTCTTAGGATCCTTTGTATTTCTGTGGTATCAGCAGTAACTTCTCTTTTGTTACTGATTTTATTTATTTGAGCCCTCTCTCTCTCCTTTTGATGAGTATAACTAAAGATCTGTCAATTCTGTTTATCTTTTCAATGAACCATCTCTTAGTTCCTTGATCTTTCCTATTGTCTTTTTATTCTCTTTTTCATTTATTTATTTCTCCTTTGATCTTTATTATTTCCTTCCTTATACTAATTTGGGCTTCATTTTCTCTTCTTTGTCTAGTTCCTTTAGGTGTAAACTTAGATTGTTTATTTGAGATTTTTCTTGTTTTTTGAGGTAGGCCTGTATTGGTATGAGCTTATCTCTTAGAACTGTTTTTGTTGTTTCTCATAAATTTTGGTATATTTCTGTTTTTATTTGTCTTTAAGTATTTAAAAATTTCTCCTTTGATTTTTTTGAATGACTCTTTGGTTATACAGTAGCATGTTGTTTAATCTCCACATTTTTGTGATTTTTACAGTTTTCTCTCTTGTAACTGATTTTTAGTTTCATATCATTGTTTGGAAAATATGGTTGATACAATTTAAATCTTCTTGAATTTATTGAGACTTGTTTTGTGATCTAACATGTGATCTATCCTGGAGAATGTTTCACGTGCACTTGAGAAGAATGTTTTCTGCTGCTTTTGCATGGAATATTCTATATATATCTTTTAAGTGCATATGATACAATATATAGTTTAAGGCACCTACTTACTTGTTGATTTTCTGTCTGGATGATATACCCACTGATGTAAATGGGGTATTAAAGTCCCCTAATATTATGGTATTGCTGTCAATTATTCCCTTTAGTTCTGTTAATTATTGCTTTGTATATTAGGTGCTCCTATATTAGGTGCATATATGTTTACAAATGTTATATCCTCTTCTTGGATTAAACCCTTTATCATCACATAATACCCTTCTTTGTCTTTTATTACAGTCTTTGTTTTAAAGTGTATTTTTTCTGACACCAGCTTTCCTTTTGTTTCCAGTTGCATGGTATATAATTCTCCATCCTTTTACTTTCAGTCTGTGTGTATCCTTATTTCTTCAGTGAGTCTCTTGTAGGTAGCATATAAATGAGTCTTTTCTTTTTTTAGTTCATTCAGCCACTCAGTCTTTTGACTGGAGAATTTAGTCCATTTACATTTAAAGTAATTATTGATAGGTAAGTATTTATTACCATTTAAAATATTTTTTTCTGTTTTTTTAGTTTTTTTCTGTTCCTTTCTGAGAGAAGCCATAATAACTTTTATTGACTGATTACTTTGTGCACTGCAACACTCTCTTATTTAATTCTCCCAGTGTCACAATATAAGAATTTTAACTTTATTTTACAAAAAAGTAAATTGTAAATCAGAGAAGTTAACCTAATTGTTTAGTACCATGATGCTAAAGCATAGCAGAGGCAAGGTTAAGTCTCAGGTCTGTTTATTCTGGCTCCCCTTCACTAAGGAGAAATGAGAGTTGTTTTTCATAAACACAAAGAAAAGAAAAAAATTAAATTGCAAAAGCCTAAATTAACCCTGTATGATGACTTATCTATGGTGAGAGAAGATTTAAAGATGAAGATTATACGAGTAGAGATAAATTCAAAATTTTGTTTATTCTTGTTAGGTATGTAACATTCTGGTGGTGAATGCAGCACAAAACAAATTAACAAAGCCTTGAACTTGCCATGGTTCCATGGCAAGTTGTCTGTTCGTGTCATGGAATCAAAGGTTGTTGGGGGGAAAATTAACTGTTGAAAACCCTAAAACCAGGTGAAAACTGATATTTCTTAGTTTTTTCTTCAATTTTACTTCAATTAAAATATATAAACTTAAAAAACTTTTAAATTTATACTAATTTGGTTGCCTTATTTTCTTACAGAGTTCAAAAGACAGAAGCAAAGACAGGCATCACTTGATATATCACTTTTCATATCTCATCTTTTCTTTGCCTGAGTGGCAAGGTTAGGTTCAATTGTAAAAAGAAATATAAATTGATGTTCCTGTGCTTGCAAAATATTAGGATGCCATTGAATATCTGAACCTTAATATGGAGTCTTTCTGAGGTTTTCTTCATAAATAATAGCTCAGTATTAAGCTTTGGATTCTGATACAGAATATGTTACTGGTATTTTTTAAAGCAAGACGATTAAATCATTCTAAAGAAAATATAGCAGAACTTGTCTGTATCTAAGCTCTATATTTGGAAAATCCAAATATAACCATATCCAAAGTTAACCATACTCAGCTTTATCCATGGTATATTAATGCATACATTTGGAGCAAATTTAATTTTGAAAATTCAATTTAAGCACTTTAAAAAGTAAAGGCTCATACTTTATAAATCAGTGAAGGAAATACAATTCAACAAAAAAAATGGGTGAATAAAATGGAGAACCATTTGATAGAAAAATAAAGACAAAGTTTTCAAAAACCTATGAAAAACTATGTAGTATCACTATTTTGAAGAAGTAAATAAAGACGAAATACTGGCTTCATCTATCAGTTTTGTAATTTTCTTTTAAATGTGATCATTGAAGCCTCAGTTAAAAGCACCTCTTCTGAGATACCAGTTGTATTTAAAGTGGCTCCCTTTCCAAGTTACTTTGTTACCTTATCTATATACTAAATATTTCTTATCATACTATGTAATTTCCCTTTTACACTTGTCTACCTATCTATCTATCACCTATCTATCTATCTCTATCCATTCATCCATCGTCTGCCTATACATCTACCTTTTTATCTATCCATATCTCCATTTATCCCTCTCTATATTTTTTTTACTACCTATCTTTTGCCAAGTAGAACATGAGCTCCATAAGTTCAGCAATAATGTTTCTCTTACTTACCACCTCATCCCTTGCCTAGGATGGTGTCTGAAACTTAAGTGGTGCTCATAAAGTGGTCCTTGAAGGAATAAGTACATGCTACAGAGTAAAGAATGTATAGATAAATGGGCTCACTACTGTTAGAAATGCATTAATAAAACTTGGCTTATATATACTTTGACACAGTTGCACAAAAATGAACTTTTGTGTATAGAGGAATACATAATGCAGTAATATTTGTGATAGCAAAAATCTGGAGTTACCTAAATTTGTCAGTAGGAGGGTGGTTAAACAAATTTCTTGGTATCCATATGATGAGGATACTATTAACCATTAAAACCAATATGGTTATTTATATTTATATGGGATGATACCTAAAGATCTCAAAGTTCTATTTTTCATTTTTTAAAGGCTAGATGCAGTACAGTTTTTATATAATACTTTTTGTTTAAAACTTTTATAAATGTGTGTAACATTTTATATATACACACATATAGATAGATAAAAATATACAAAATAGTTACATTTGGAAAGTGTGAAGCTGGGGAATGGATGGAGAAGATACTCTTCATTCTAGGCTTTTTTAGTACTGTTTGAATGTATTAATATGTTTATGTGGTGTTTTTCTAATGATGATGCTGATGATAATAAAACAACTTCTGAAAAAACATAATATAGACCTACACCTGCTATTTAATAAGATATTTCAAAATAAAATTTTAAGTTAAAAAAAGCAAGTTTGGGACTTCCCTGGTGGTGCAGTGGTTGGGAATCTGCCTGCCAATGCAGAGGACACGGGTTTGATACCTGGTCCGGGAAGATCCCACATGCTGTGGAGCATCTAAGCCCATGAGCCACAACTACTGAGCCCGAGTGCCTAGAGCCCAAGCGCCTAGAGCCTGTGCTCCGCAATGGGGAGAAGCCACTGCAGTGAGGGGCCCGTGCACCGCAACAAAGAGTAGCCCCCACTTGCCGCAACTAGAGAAAAGCCTGCACGCAGCAACAAAGACCCAACACAGCCAAAAATAATTAATTAATTAATTAATTAATTAATTAAAGAAAAAGCAAGTTGTAGAAAAAAATGAAGTTAAGTAAAAGGAATGCAAGAAATTAAAAGTAAGAAATAACTCACATGTATAGGTCCTAAGTGTTTATTTAGAGATATATGCTAAAATCTAAACAGTTCTGGAAGAATGTTCACCAAGAGTTAACCATAATATATTTTGGAAAATAAGTTAAGTGAGTCTGATGGGGAGATTTTCATGTTTTCTTTATGTTATATATGATAGAATATTTTAATAATGAGGATGTATACATGCATTACTTTGTAACCAAAAACAATAATAAAGGGAGGAATTAAAGCCTCAATTATATATAAAAACCAGGTATTACCAGATCTTGAAAGTGTCCACCTCTTGATACTTTGGAAATAAAAAGAAATTCCTTAATAAGGCAAGGTAAACTTGAGATATAAACATTAAATGAGATGTTGGGTCAGAAATTCAAAGTTAGTACTTTTATGGCTTCAGACAGAAGTACCGTCTACTCACACCAGATTACTTTCCTAAATAACCTGAGCTCTTTTAACTCTAGGGATTTAGGCTTAGCTAGTCTACCTAGAATTCCTATATGACCTTTTATGTTAGGCACTCTGATGTCTCTTCCTCTCTGTTAACCCCTGACAGTTCAGGGAAGAATTACTCATTCCACATTCTGGGTTGCTCCAGCATTTATTACACTTATGTATATATGACTTTTTAGCTTTATGGTCTCCGAGTACCTTGAAGTCAAGGACTTTGTGAGGAACCTCTTGAAATTTCCAGATCACTGCAAAGTCTTGTACATAAGTGTTCGGTATTTATGTGGTGAAGTTGTGTCTGATTCTTGACTTCAGAAACAAAGTGAAGACTGCCACATGAGTGTAGCATCCATGATCTCTGCTCACAGTATTGACTTGCTATTTGTATATCACTTCTTACTTTAGAGTTCTTACATGACTTTATCATTTTCATGTATCATCTCAAGCCAGAAAAATAGGCATTACCACTCTTCACATTTTACTGTTGAAGAAACAAACATATTTATTTTCCCACAGGCCCCAAGTGGCACAGCTGAGCTCGGCTCTCGGGCCATTTAAATCCAAAACCACAACCAATTAGTGTAAAGCGGGGGATGAAATGACACCGTTCTGGAGACAACGTACTTCTGGGAGGTTAGACACAGCAACCTTCTGCAGACATAAATAAAGGTTGGTAGAGGCCCTCTACCACAGTCACTCTTCCTCTTATAGACTTCTTTTCATTTGCAGCAGGGATGGGGACATTCTTACAAATGGTATGTCTATCCCAGCTCCCAACATCTCAGACAACAGCCAATACTCAACAATACTGCTTCCTCCCTCCACTGAAACCCATGCAGACTAAAGAGACTTGATGATCCAGATCTGTAGCTCCTTCTAATTATTTCAATGTATTATGTAAATAATAATAATAACAATAAATGTAACCCCTCCTGCACACCCAAGGTCAAGACCTGAGATTATGTGAGAAATTCGGGAGAAGAGAGAAAGAGGAAGAAAGAAAAGCAGTGAGGGAAATGCCTTTCTCAATGTTAATAATAGCTAACATTTTTTGAGCACTTACAATGCAGTGTTTAAAAGACATAGTATAATAACATAGAGGTTAACTGAATAAACTTAGAAGTCAGACGGTATGGGTTTGAATGTCACCTCTGGCACTCACTATGACTCTTGGACAAGTTGCTTACTTTTTCAGTGTCTTAGCTGTAAACTGGCGCTGATGATAATAGTGATGTGGTATCTGCCAATTTCCATAGTGTAAATTCTGGTACAAATGCCCATTAGAAGCTACCAATGGCTTAACAAACAGCTCACAACATTTTTGAATATTTAACAATCGTCTCTCAAGAGCTGGAATGAGACAGCTCCAGCATACCCCTGTTGTTATGATGATTAAATAAATTAGTGGCATAAGCATTTACAGGAGTTCCTGGGATATAGGGTGCATTACATTAGGTATTTTTTAAAGAGATACTTAGATTAACTCTTCTATTTCTCTATGAGATTCTGTTATCCTATTTCTTCTATTATTCTATGAGATTAATGTTATTTTAATTTCAAGGGAGGTTAACGAGGTAGAAAAGAGCTTCAGTATCTGGCTGCTAAGAAGAGTTGGGACTTGGGCAGCCTGCCACACCATATTGCCATCTTGCTTGGATTACCAGGAGATCACATCCTGATGGGGATCATTGTGCCTACATAAGAATTTGACTGTGAACGCTCACAGGGTGAAAGAAAATTAGAGAATCCTGGTACTATTACACAATGTGAAACGCCAATATCAGCTCTAGAGGTTCCTTGGTCCCAGGGATTTTTCTATTGCCTTTGAGGCAAATTATTTATCATATCAAACAATGAGAAAACCATACTAATATGTATTCTCAAGAATGGGGCAGACAATAATGACAAGTTCTGTTCCCTAGGCATTTATTTTGTGCTTGACACTTTATTAACCACTTGAAATGAATTATTTTACGCAATAATAACAGCAACTGGCTAAGGTAGGATTATTATTGCAACACTCTGCAGATGAAGAAACTGAAGCTCAGCAGTGTTAAGTAACTTCTTCAAGGGCACAAAGCTGCCATAAACAGCTCTGTCTGAATCCAAAGTCTATGGATACACTGAAAACCATACACTCAACTGCTATCTCTTAAATTCATGAAAAATTGTCAAGAAATTTAGAAATACATTGATGCTCTTCAGAGATGAAAGTATTATCAAGAAATCTAAGGTTCACACTGAAGCTTTTTAGGGTTGAGAATGTTAAAGACCAATGTCAGGTCAAAGATAGGGTGAAATTCATGTACTCCATGTGATTACTCCTTCCTAAAAAGTATAATTATATTTTAATAGAACTACCAGATGATCCAGCAATTCCACTTCTGGGTACAAATCTGAAGGAAAAGAAAACCCTAATTCAAAAAGATATATGCACCCCAATGGTCATAGCAGAGTCATTTACAATAGCCAGGATATGGAAGCAACCTAAGTGTCCATCACAGATGAATGAATAAAGGAGATGTAGTTTATATATACAATGGAATATTACTCAACCATAAAAAAGAATAAAATTCTGGGGCTTCCCTGGTGGCGCAGTGGTTGGGAGTCTGCCTGCCGATGCAGGGGACAGGGGTTCGTGCTCTGGTCTGGGAAGATCCCACATGCTGCGGAGCAGCTGGGCCCATGAGCCATGGCCGCTGAGCCTGCACGTCTGGAGCCTGTGCTCCGCAGCAGGAGAGGCCACAACAGTGAGAGGCCTGCGTACCACAAAAAAAAAAAAAAAAAAAAAGAATAAAATTCTGCCATTCACAGCAGCATGCATAGACCTAGAGGGTGTTATGCTTAGTGAAATAAGTCAAACAGAGAAAGATGAATACTACATATTATTATTTATATGTGGAAACTAAAACACACACACACACACACACAAATGAATATAACAGAACAGAAAGATTCATAGGTACAGAGAACAAACTAGTGGTTACCAGTGGGAAAAGGGAAGAGCAGAGGGGCAAGATAGGTGTATGTTATTGAGAGATACAAACTACTATGTACAAAACATAAGCAACAAGGATATATTGTACAGCACAGGGAAATAGAGTCATTATTTTGCAACTTTAAACAGAGTATAATCTATAAAAATATTGAATCGATATGTTGTATACCTGAAACTAATATAATATTGTAAAAAAGCTATACTTCAATTTAACAAATACATGTATTTTACTGTCAACACCCCTTTACTTTACTTTGAGTATGTATATAGATCTGAGACTGGAGGAGGGCAGGAAAAGAATTCTGTGCCTGTCAAAGAAACTCGTATTAGGAGATACGTAAGGGCCAACTTCGGGCTACTCTACATTCTGTTTGATATCTTCATTGTATTGGAGGAAAAAAAAATTAGTTGGTTCATTTAGCTTTTCACTTAATTCAGCGTTTTATTGTGCACTTCAGTTCTCACCCAAATGAACAGAGACGGTGCAAGAAACAGAACACAATTAATGGGGCTCTCAAGACACGTGGTTGTTGCTCTTGCTTCTTTAAGAGACAGAAATCATTTTCTCCCTTCTGCGAAACTCCATTACCCAGCAAAAAAAGAGTTTCCTAACAAATGTCTATCTTATCGAAAATGGAGAACCCATCTCTGTCTCATATGTATAGAATCATGGGCACACATTCACAGTGTACCTACACACAGCAAGCCTGCCCACAAAGCATTCCCCTCCTTTTGCCTGTTAAAGATATAATGTCCGGGCATGAAGCAAAGAATCACTATAAATTAGAAGTAGTATGGCCTTTAGCTCAAATTATGTCGAGTCTTCCCATTTTCAGAATAAGGGAAGTGAGGCTCGGAGAGGTGAGATGATTAGTCCAGGGCCAAGCAGGTGGTCATTGGGGAACGTAAATCAAGTTCCCCTCTCTCAACTCTATACATAGCCTTTTCTCTCCTATTCTAGGCTTCCTGCTTAATATTGATCATTGCCATGGTCCCACAGACTGATCTCCTTGGAAGCTTATCACCCAATCCTCTCAAAAGATGCATGTGCACTGGCGGAGAATCACTGGCCATCTTTCCACACACAAATATGTTTCCACATACAAATATGAGCTGGTGGCTGGTTTGAGTTTCTACTGATTCTCCAGCACATGCTTCTCCCTACACAAACAAATACATTACTTGCCTCATGCTAATGAGTTTCATCAGCTTAAAGAGCCAGTTTAATTAATCTTCTGTTTAACGAAAAACAATTCAATCTGATAAAATGTTTAGGAGAGAAACTAAAGCTGGTGTTTTTCCTACAAGTAATACGTCAGGTAGGGTTAAGAAAAAGTGTTGGCAAGTGATACAGAAGAAGTAATTCATTATTGAAAAATGATCTCGATATGTGTGATCATCTCAAAAGCTCGGCATTCACTGAGTGGCCTTCGTTTAATCACAAGTTGGCACATTGTATAAGCCAAACATCTCATCTTCTGTGCCAAAGACAGAGCAGCTTCTGCTCTAGGGAACAGATCCAGGTGGTAGAAGTTCATGGCACATCCTGGTTGCTTGGGAAATAAGCTGCCATTTCATTCTGAACTTCTCAGTACTGTGAGTTCAGCTTCCTCAGCAGAGATAACATTTTTTTTCCTCCCAAAGCCACCATTATTTGCAATGGAGACAGTGTTAATTTCACTGCTTGTCAATTAAGCTCATCCCTTAATTTAGTTGGGATGTGTATACAAAACATGACAGTGCTAATTCTAGTCCTTAATTCATGCCTAGAATAAGCTATACTCTCCAAGCATCCTTGCCTCCAATCTTCCCATCTCAGTTTATTTTATGGTCAGATTAATCCTCTTATGCGTAGGTTTAATGAGAACATCATCCTACTTCAAAATCTCTTGGAGTCCCACTCACTACAGGGTAGAATCCAAGTTCTCTAACAAAGCAGTGAAGGCAGCAAACAATCTGAATCAATCCACCTGACTAGCCTTATCTCTCCTACTTCATTTCCAGGAATGCTGAATGCTTTATGCCATCTAAGACTTGTCTCATTGAAAATCAAAGTCAGGATTAAAAGAACGTCTGACTAGTAGCCTTGCAATAGCCTCTTCCCATCTGATACAATAGGGCCTATGAGACTTAGGGGAAAAGTAACATGAAATTCATTCATACTTAGTAGGGCACTTTTGAGAACCTACTGAATGGGAGTTTAAAAAAAATTAAAGCAATACTTGCTGAAAATTAAGCTGGCTACTCTCTGGATTTAAACAAAAAAAATTAAAAAAAAAACCAATTCAAGCTTAAACACTCTATGAATCCATAACAATTAAGAGAATTCAACAAATAAAAATGAAGAAAGTATATAAAACACTGTGCTGTGGACTGAATGTTCACGTTCCAACCCTCACTCCAATTCTTATGTTGAAGCCTGATCCACAGCGTGATAGTATTTGGGAATGGAGCCTTTGGGAGGTAATTAGGTTTGGATGAAGTCATAGGGGTTGAGCCCTCATCATGGATGGGTGTTCTTATAAGGGGATTAAGAACGCAGAGCTCTCTGTTTACAGTATATGAGAGTACAATGAGAAGCTGACTTTCTGCAACCCAGAAGAGGGCTCTCGCCAGAACTATGCTGCCACCCTGATCTCAGATCTTCAGCCTCCAGAAATGTGAGAAATAAATTTCCGTTGTGCATAAACCACCCAGACTATGATACTTTGTTATGGCAGCATGTACTGACTAAGACAGAATGTTTTTCAGACGTTGGTCCACAGAGAGTATAGGACAGTGATCTCTGAAAGAAGGTTAAAAAAGTGAGATGATGCTTATGGCTATCCTACCTGACCACTTGGAGAGAGATTCCAGGCCCCAGTGCAAGGAGAAGGAATCCAAACAGGCTCTCTATCCTCTCTGGAGTTGAGGAGACAGTGTTTAAAGTTTGGGGATGCAAAAATGTCTAGAATTTGAGAGGCAGAATACTAGAGAGAGTAGCACATAGGAATCCAGAAATCTGATAAGGTTTCCATGCAAATGCTTAGATGATCAGTGCACAACTGTGAGGAAACTACTAAGTCTTGAAAAATAATCAGTAGAAAGAAGGAAGTGCACAAATCCCTGTTGCTCACACAGGAGGAGGAAAATTTCATGTTTTCACTAGACTTAAGGGAAAGACTTTCTAACAAATGAACCATTGAATAGGGACCTCAGAGGGTATTGCTTCAGAGGGAGGTCAATAAGATATAGACTAATGGCTGCTATGATCACAAAACAAAACTTCAAAGAAGGTTTCAAAAGAAATTAAATAGTACCATGTAACTTAACTGTATTGAAAACCAAAGATCAAAAATATTGGAAGAAACAATAACAGAAAATGTCCAGCAACCACTAATAAAAATTTTACAATGTCTGGCATTCAATAAAAAGTTAGCAGGTATGCAAAAAAGCAGGAACATATGGCCTATAATGAAAAGCATGTCAGGTAATAGAAACGGAACTTAAGTTGACAGAGGTGAAAGAGTTAATAGACAGAGATGTTAAACTATTATTATAAATAAACTCCATACATTCAAGAAGGTAGATGAAAAGCATGAACAAGTTTAGAGATATAGAAGATATAAAAATGACCCAAATTGGGCTTCCCTGGTGGCGTAGTGGTTGAGAGTCCGTCTGCCGATGCAGGGGACACGGGTTCGTGCCCCGGTCGGGGAAGATCCCACATGCCGCAGAGTGGCTGGGCCCGTGAGCCATGGCCGCTAAGCCTTTGTGTCCGGAGCCTGTGCTCTGCAACGGGAGAGCCTACAACAGTGAGAGGCCCGCGTACCTAAAAAAAAAAAAAAAAAAAAAAAGACCCAAACTAAAATTCTAAAGATAGAAAATGGATCATCTCAGAAGAAAAATATACTGGATAGGATTAAAAACAGATTAGACACTGCAAATGCAAGTATAACTTGAAGGCATAGAAATAAAAACTATCCAGAGTGAAACCTAGGTTTAAAAAGACTAAAAAAAAAGAGTAACAGAGCATCAATTAGCTATAATGCTACTTAAAGTGCCTAATATATATGTAATGATGTCTAAGAATTAGGGACCACAGACAGAAAAAACATTTTAGAAAAGACTAAAAAATTTCCAAATTTCATGAGAATTATTCACCCACTGGTTAAAGAATTTCAATAAACTCAGAGAAATATGAAGAAAACACAAAGACACATCATAATCATATTCCCTAAAACTGGTGACAAATCTTATCAGCAGTCAAGGGCAGGGAGTGGGGAAACATTATCTACAGAGGAACAAAAGATAACATACAGGGACTTACTGGGGAAAATGCAAGTCAGAAGAAAGTGGAGCAACATATGTAAAGTATTGATAAAGGGAAACGAACAAACAAACCTGTTAACCTAGAATTCTATAGCCAACAAAAATATCTTTCCATAATGAAGGTAAAATGACATCATTTTAAAAATACAAAACCTGAGAGCATTCATCACCCATCAGACAGGCACCGCAAGCAATGTTAACAGAGGTACTTTAGGCAGAACGAAAACGGTACCAGGTGGAAATCTGGATTTACACAAAGGAATGCAGTGTACATTAAATGGTAAACATGTGGGAAAATTTAAAATTTAATTGACTGTTCAAAGTACTTTAATATGTCTAATATATATACCAAAATAAAGTATGATATTAAAATATATAGGATAAGATTTCCACCATAATCTAATCATCCTTTATTTTTTGCTGATTTTACCTCTATGAGGAAATGTGTATTAAAAACTTGAAGTCAGGAGCCTGAATTCTTTTCCCAGTTCTACGTCCAATGATGTAAGCTTAGAGAAGTTGCTTCCTCATTCTGTGCCCCTTTTCTCATGTGTGAAGAAAAGGCATGGGCCTTTATTGAATTCCGTGGTTCTTTTATCCTATGGTATATCTTCCTTAATATCTCTTGACAAACTCCTGTCACATGGGTTGTAGTGGAAAACTGAAGGCAAGCTTGGGGAGTGTCAGAGGGGGTTTTTAAGCAGGGTGATGTATTAATCAAAAAGGGGGTGAGGGCTAACCTTGCTTCTTTTTACAATAGTATGTTAAGAGAAGAAGCAAATGGCATGGGTGGTGACTCAAGCTGATGATTGTCAGATATTCACGATGCAGAACAAAAATGCCAATCTTGACATGGTGAGAACAATTAATTTCATTGTCACCGTGATTTTTTCAAATATTTACTCTATTTAAAGTACCTGAGTGGGTTGTGTGAGGTATAGACATAGCTCCATTTTATTTTTTATATCTGATTTTGCAAGCCAATACATACTATCAATAATATTTTAAATTAGTCTCAGTAGGAATACACCTTACATACACTCTCATGCACACACTACAAAGTTCAGTTCAGTTCAACAACATTTACTGAATATCAATTGAGGAGTTCAATATAGTGTATCAGAACGTTATGAGACCAGAATTCTAATCTCAAAACAACCAACTAGCTTTAATACCTAGGAAAAAAAGCTTATTTAATTTTGTTAAAAATGTTTAAAAATGTCTTCTATAATATGAGGAGACTGAATTAGATTATTCTTAAGATCTTTTCTGGTTATAAACTCTATGCACTCTATGTGTCTATGTATTCACAGATGTACTAGAAACTGTGAAGAAATTAAACTAGTGTAAAATATGCTTCTTACCCTTGAGGAAATTATGGTTTAATTGGGTAATAAATTATATACACATTTAACTCAGAATTAATTACTGAATGTTTATTATGTTCAGAGTGCTAGGTTTGGTGCTGTTTGAAACGATTAGAATAGGCTCAAATTCTTAGAGAGATACTGTCAGCCAGGATTTCAGAAATAGCTTTGTAAAGAATTTGAGATTTAAGGTGAAATTTGTAGAATGAATGATATTAAACTGAGGGTTTTGTAAAAATATGCATCAGGGAGATGGTAAGTTTTCAAAGAAAAATTTTAAAAGAATAATTTTATGCATATTACATATATATATGTAAGGTTTACAATAGATAAGTGTTACTTAAATTTATTATGTGTGGGTGGATATATACATATAATTTAAGTATATCCACACATTTCTCAACTAAGTCATCTAATGATGAGAAAGAAAAGGAAGACAGATGAAATGGCATGATATGGTAGAAATAGCACCAAGGTGTTCTCATTTCAAGTCCAAACACTGCAACTAGTGATGTAAGTCTCTGATCTCATGCAAGTCTCTTTACATTTCTCAGTGTCATTAGCTCTACACTATGATGGTGGGCAGTAGGTAGACTAGATGAGTTTTGACATTAGTGCTAGCTCTATCCTTATATACTGACAATTTAAATTGAGTTACTGCCCACTCTGATCACTGCATTACATCTGTTTCTGAGATACAGAGATACACAGCTCCTTCCATGAGATTCTTACCTGGTTTGGGAACCAAGGCATCGATATGGGATTGATACTACAAATGTTTATTTAATACCTGCATCCTCACTATATACTTTATCTCCATTTAGGCAGCAACCACATCTGCTTTGTTTTCCAATGTATCTCTAGTGCTTAGCATAGGACCAAGTACATCGTAGACATTAATTTAAATTGTTACTTAAATCATGAATGAATAAATTTAGGAAAGAAGACAAGTTAACTAGTCCTGTATTTAGAGCTTTATCGGCTATTCACTTCTACTGACATAGAATAACACAGCCCCATAGCAGTTCACACATACTCATTTTTCCATCTTGTCTGATTCATTTGATGGAAACAACTTCAACTGTTAATCCACGTTCCATTCATAATAGAAGAGTCTATCACTAAATTACATCATGTGCAACACTTTGATGTAATATTTTTTGAAAAATTGTCATTGTTTCTGTCTTGTTACATTGAAATGCACTGGGCCATGCTGGCAATCTGAATAAGAACTAAGAGAAGAAAAGCAAAGTGACATTAGCTGGGAGGGGACACATGAGAAGAAAGGAGGGTAGAAGTCACAATATTATATATAAAGTTTTTTGGGTATCTTTCAAGTCATGAAGTCCTATTTTTTTTTTTTTGATAACATAGATATACACATATCTTGTGTCCCCACTAGCTTTAACCCTTTGGTAACATGTCATATTTTCAGGGAGGCTTTCCTTCCCATTCCTATTTAAAATTGTAGTTTCTTTCCCCCCTTTCTCTGTTTTCCTTTTTCTCCATAGCTCTTATCTTCTAGAACATTATGTAAGTTACGAAAGTATTTGGTTATTATCTGGCTTCTCTTACTTGATTGTGAGGTTTAAAAAGGGTGGAGTTTTGTCTGTGTACACATCTGTATCCCCAGTCTTTAGCATAATGTGTTCTACACAGTAGAATTTCAACCAATGATCAAAATATGAAATATTCATTGAACTTCACCTCTCACCCCTGCATACCACTCACCAATCATGTTTTTATTCATTACCCTTGACTGTTATGTTTTTATTCATGACTCGACTGTGGTCACAGCTGATTGGCTTATGAAAGCTGGTACCTACTCAAAGGTGGCCTGTATGTATATATTAATTATAAAGTAGAGTGGGAAAAAAATAGATATTTTAAAAATCAACACACATAAGTAAATAATTGTAAGTTGCACTAAAGTTGTATGAAATAAAGTACAGGTTATGAGCAAATAATAGTGGAGATGCAATTACATCAGGAAGATCAGAGAAGATATTTCAGAACTAATAACTTCTGAGTGCACTCTTGAAAGGTAAGAGGACTTTGACTTGGAACGCTCGCTCATCTTACTTGTTTTAATTTTAGTCACTAACTCGTCAATGCTCAGATCAGGGAACATGAGATCTTCTGTGCAAGTCTGAATGATTTTTTTCAGACTTTTCCCTCAGTGTACTTCACATAGGGACATTTTTACATTTATTTGTGTGGTTAGTCAATTAATGCTTGTATTGTCACTACATTGAAAGCTTTATAAGAGAATGATCTCAGTTCCTGGGATCTCCCAGTTCGTGATTTCAGCCTCACTCGAGGCATGGTTACCTATATGCACTTGCTTTTCGAGATATAATTCTGCGTTCTCAGAAGAAAATTTCTATGACTATTATTTCATAAGTAAACCCAAGTGAGTTTCTGTCCTGTTCAAATAAGAGCTTTCCAAGATACGGTAATTTGCTCTACAAAGATAAGTGTGCCTTTAGGAGTGCTAAGGTGAACGATATAGCTGTCCCATGGGCTTTGCATACAGACAAACCAGGTTTCAAATCCGTGTTCTACCATTTAATGGTTATATCACCTTGGGCCATTCTTTAAATCCCTCTGAGCTACAGTTTCCTAATCTGCAATAGTGTGATAATAATGCCTACCTCAAGGGATGTTGTAAGATTCATTAGATGTTGTAAATAAAGTATCTACACTTTCTTAGCAAATAGATGAAGCTCACAAAATGGTTAATGAGATAACAAGACAGTGGTTACTGCATAATAAAAGAAATACACAGGGCTGTTATTTGCTACATTCATCCAATAGAAACCTATTGATAATTATTATGTATCAAGTTTGTGCTTAGATACACAGTGGGACAGTCACAACTAGGACATAAGCCTGTCACCAAGGTGAAAACCAGTTGACTCCACATGAGAATTATATGAAGACAAGCGTTGAAATCAGCTCTGTCTCCTGCTATGGAATTGCTGGCCCTTCTCTTCAACTGCCAGAGAGCAATGAATTTTAAGAACCTAAGCTACTCTTTTCCCATTATTTCCTTTCTTTTATGATGTCATTTTATTCTGTAATTTCTAAATAGCTATCAGAATGATTGAACAGAGGAACCAAATACCTAAATATTATTTCCAAAATTTTAAGTTAAAGCAAGATGTACGTTTCAAATAGAAAAAGTGGCAGACTTGCCAAATGTTTTTTAGACACTCCATATTGATCAAGTTATTTCCACTGTTTCTTGGAGAGAGAATCAGAAGAAATTATTTTAAAGCAAAATGGCCCTTCATAGGTACCCAAAAGACTTATATTTGCAAGAAGAACTTATAAAAGAGATTACCTTTAGAACTTATATATCTGGAATGGATAAAGAAGATGTGGTACATATATATACAATGGGATACTACTCAGCCATAAAAAAGAATGAAATAATGCCATTTGCAGCAACATGGATGGAACTAGGGATTATCATACTAAGTGAAGTAAGCCATACAGAGTTAGATAAATATCATATGATATTATTTATATGTGGAATCTTTAAAAATGATACAAATAATCTTATTTACAAACCAGAAATAGACTCACAGACATAGAAAACAAACTTATGGTTACCAAAGGGGAAAGGAGGGGGAGGGATACATTTGGAATTTGGGATTAACAGATGCTGACTACTATATATAAAATAGATAAGTTTAGCAAAGGGGGCAAAAGAAAGTAGAAAACAACAGTAATTGCAACAAGAATGCCTTTACTTAATACATAGTATAAACAACCTATAATGGAAAAGAATCTGAATCACTTTGCTGTACACCTGAAACACTGTAAATCAACTATACTTCAATTTAAAAAAAATTGTTTAAAAACAAACAACAAAAGAAGAATTCTAATATCTGAATAAGGATGCAGGAATTTTATTGGCCTGCTGAAATAATTCTAGGCCAAATGGACCCACAATTCAGTTCACCTGTAGAGACAGAGCTGAGAGCTGGCCAGGAGGCTTCACTAATGTTGGTCAGATGGGAACTGACAGACAGCATGCAAAATGCCAACCTAATGACTAGGGCAGAGAACTAAATACCACCTGAAACATTTAAAATATTCACAGAAACCACCACTATAGATAATATAGATAGTTCTCTACATCACCATTAGGAGTGATGATCAGGAAATGTGCCATTTTGAGAAAGTTTTAGAGTTAAACCAATCTTCAGAAGTTAGTTTATTTAGCAAAGGGGGCAAAAGAAAGCAGAAAACAACAATAATAGCAAGAAAAATGCCTTTACTTAATACATATTATAAACAACCTTAACAAAAATGCACTAAAAATATCAAGGTTGAAGAAAGGCCTCAAAACAAACCTGTCAAGACTCAGGGTCATCAAGCTGTGATTCAAAAACCCAAGAACACAAAATCAAGCAACATATTGAGAGGGCTTCTGCCAGCCCACACTCTGGATCAAGAGGTAAAACAAAGCTGGCAAATGTTTTAGTAAAATCTTTTAGTAAAATCTTCCTAGAATGGGGTTTAAAAGGGAGAAAGAAGTAAATACTACTCAATGAGAGTTTATTTTCCAAGAGATGGGAAATTGTTTCCAAAATAAAATAAAATCTCCAAAAAATCTGAAAATGGAAATACTTTAACATAAAAATTTGTTTCAATTCATTGCAGAATTTCTAGATTTTTATTGGCCCACTTTTTAAAATGAATCCCTTGTAAGCTGATTTTAGCAAATCCTTTGCAAAGTTTTAATGTGGGATGAGTCATATTTAATTGCCACTGTACATTGACTTTTTGAAAAATTCTGTCTAAATAAAACCCTCAGACATAGAGACACTCATTTTTGCATAATCAGTGCTGCTTGCTAGATCACAAAGACATCAATAAAAAAATGTAGAAAATACTCACATTATAGGCACTCTTCCTATAAAAACTGAGGCATAGGATTATTAGTTTTCATACTTCTCACTTTCTAGTTTAAAAATTCCATAGACAGTTGCATCTGAACTTGTCAATTTGTTTTTTTAATTTTTTTTAACTGCAGGCAATTCTCCAATATTATAAACTGCAGTTTACTTTATTCAAGCTTGTCCAGCTGAGGTAATACATGCTTTGGCCACACCTGCTCTGCAAAGCTGAAGAGATGGTTCTTTGCAATTAGGGAAGGTCTTACCACTACATTTCATACACCTCTGACAATGCTGTTGGCTGGACAATACTTCCTTCAGATTCAGAGGTACAGACTTCGCTGTTTTAGCCCATGTAACTATATATTATTTTAATGATCAGTTCATTTATTACAAACTCCCAATTGCCTAAATCTAATTAAAGTGTAAAGGATGACAGAGCATGGTGGACTCTTTGCGACTAGGCTTCTCTGAGTTAAATAAACACTTGGACACATTAACCCTTTCAGTCATGGGTTTAATACACTTTGGGTGAGCCAACAACTACTTGCTTCTAGCTATGTGCTAGAATATGAACATACAAGATGAATCAGATGAAGCCTCTGCCCTTGATGACCTCAGGGAAATTTCCAGAGAAATGTAGAAATATAGTCAGTTCTAAGATAGATGCATATGCCAAAGCACCATGAGAATATTGAGACACAAATGGATCGGAACAAAGACACAATGAAGGTTGTGACTCCCAACTGGAGGACATGGTTCAGAAAAAGACTGCTCTTTCATTGAAGCCCGATCAGCTCATAGAACTCAAAATTAGATTGGTGGGGAGGGAGTGAGGAGAGAAAGAGAGAGAGACAGAGAGGATGGATTAAGAAACGTAGAAATACAGAAGTTTTAGAAGCATGTCTAGAAATCTAAGACACATACATTGAAAGGACATGGGTGTGGCTTTTGGCTCATGGGATCAAATAGGTTTCTAAAGCAGTTGTACTGTCAAAGAAACTACCTGTCCAGACTAAAAATGTCTGTGACTAAGGCATAAAACAGCCCTTAGGATTCAACCAGCAGGAAACAGGCTGAAGGACTGTTCATTTCCAAAGGAGGTCAAATTCTTCAATGCCCATTTCTGATACAGTCATGGAAGATAACAGAGGAGAAAGAACACTCTGGAATGTGAAGGCAAGGGCTCCAACCAGACAGCAACATTAGAGCCTAATCACAGGATATTTGGGATCTTCTCCATCCATGTCTGTCCAAGGGGATTTCAGGAATCCCTGCCGGATAATGGGCACTATGCAGAACAACACATAAATGTGCTCTGGACCATCACCCTACTGCTTCTGGATGGGTCATCACCAACTTCTCTTTCATGGGCTTCTGAGATTACACTGAGCCCATTCAGATAATCCAGGATCTTTATTTTAAGGTTTGCAATCTTAATGACATTTGCAAAGTTTCTTCCACCATGTAACATAACATGTTTACACGTTCCAGAGATTAGAGCAGGGACATAGTTGGGGAGCAGGTGGAGGGTGAAGTGGGGAGGGGAAGTATCCAGCCTACCTTACAAGTAATATTGAACTTTGTGCTTGATGCCATGTGCTTGTATATGATTTTTGGATTATCTTCCTTGGGGAGAGAGAGTAATATGTTGCTAGCAGGTGGGATAGAAAGCTGAATGTTTGATGACCAGAAAAGCAGACAAATTTTCATTAGGCCTCTTCGCCAAGTATTTCTGACCTTATGATTGCATGATGGGATAGAATTTTTGGCTCCTGAGTGATTGAGTAGGGGAATTTGACCAAATCTAGCAGAGATTCCCTGCTGGCCCAAAATGGACTGGCTTTAAGACAGAGGATTTGGAAATGTTTTTTATTACAGTAGATTGAATAATATAGCCAGTTATGGCTGGTACATGATGTGCAACTATTATTTACGAATAAAGGACTACTATGTCTGGCAATGGTGTGCTAGTTTCCCCAAAACACATGCTTGACCTTTCCAATAAAAGAGCAAATTCTTTATAAAAAAAGGGTATCCATATGTACAAAATTAAATATTAGTTTCTACCTCACACCATACACTAGAAGCAATTTCATGTAAACAGAGACCTACATTTGAAAGGTAAAATATAAAAGCATATGTAAGATAATGTAGGAAAACATTTTCATGACCTTGGGGGTAGGTAAAGAAGCCTTAATTATAAAAGGAAATTTGATAAATTTGATTATTAAAGTGAAGAAGTTTTGTTCATGGAAAGATATAAACAGTGAAAATCAAGTGGTGAAATGGGAAAAGCCGTTTGCAACACAGATGATCAACAAAAAATTAATATGCAGATTATAATAAAAACCTTTTTAAAATCAATAGATGAAAAGACAGAGATGGAGGGTGGGTGGAATGGGGAGACCCTGAGCTTCCCTCCCGCTATGAACACATGAAAGCTACAACTACATATAGAGCAACTCTCGCTGAGAATAACCTAAAGACTAGCAGAAGGGCTCTTCTACAACCAAGGATGTAAAAAAGGAACCACGTGGAGTCTAGTAGGAGGCGAGGAGAAGTGATCTAGTTGGGACCCACATCCCTAGTTGGTGACCCAGAAGAGGAGGGGGTCCTCCCTAAGGGGTGAGGTGTTTGAGCCCCATATTAGGTACCCCAGGCCTGGGGTCTGAGACTGGGAAGATAAGCCCACTTAGCTGGTTTGAAAACCAGTGGAGCTTACCAGAGAGCTGTGAGAAGCAGGATTCTGTTCTTGAGGAGCACACACAGACTTGCTTGCTCCTGGTCTCAGCACAGAGGTAGCAGACTAAAAACTGACTGGTGCTCTGGCCAGCCTGCCAGGACCACACCAGTGTGCAGCCCAGCCCATGCTAGTCTCATGCTTCAGCCCCTCCTGCTCTGGTGCTGCTCTCTGCTAAGGCAGAGACTGCCATTGCTGTCATGTGGACAACCTAGAAGACATAGATAAATTCCAAGAAACATACAATCTTCCAAAACTGAATCAGAAAGAAATAGATAATCTGAACAGACCAATTATTTGTATTGAATTGAATCAGTAATCAAAAATCTTTCAACAAACAAAAGTCTTGGACTGGATGGCTTCACAGGAGAATTTTACCAATATTTAAAGAAGACTTAATTTCTATTCTTCTCAAACTATTCCAACAAACTGAAGAGAAAGGAACCCTCCCAAATTCATTCTATGAGGCCAGATTACCCTAATACCAAAACCAGACCAAAACAATAAAGAAAATGCAGGAAAATATCCCTGATAAACATAGATGCAAAAATCTTCAACAAAATGTTATCAAATCAAATTCAACAATACATAAAATGATCATACATCATAATCAAATGGGATTTATTCCAGGGAAGCAAAGATAGTTCAATGTTCGCAAATGAATCAACGTGATACACCACATATGCAGAGAAAGTATTTGACAAAATTCAACCTTCATTCATGATAAAAACTCTCAACAAAGTTGGTATTAACATAATAAAGGACATTTATGATAAACACACAGCTAACATCATACTCAACAGGGAAAGCTAAAAGCTATTCCTCTAAAATCAGGAACAAGACAAGGGTGCCCACTCTCACCATTTCTATTTAACATAATATTGGAATTCCTAGCCACAGCAATTAGACAAGAGAAAGAAATAAAAAGCATACAAATTGGAAAGGAAGAAGTAAAACTATCACTATTTGCAGATGAAATGATACTATATATAGAAAACCCTAAAGAGTCCACTACAAAACTTAAGAACTAATAAATGAATTCAGTAAAGTTGCAGAATAGAAGATTAATATATGGAAATCTGTTGCATTTCTATACATTCATAATGAACTATCAGAAAAAGAAACCAAGAAAATAATCCCATTTACAATTGCATCAAAAAGAATAAAGTACCTAGAAATAAATTTAACCAAGGGGTCGAAAACCTATACTTAATGTAAGGCACTAATGAAGGAAACTGAAGATGATACAAGTAAATGGAAATATATCCCATGTTTATGGATCAGAAGAATTAATATTTTTAAAACGTCCATACTACCCAAAGTAATCTACAGATTTAATGCAATTCCTATCAAAATACACATGATATTTTTCATAGAAACCAGTAGAACAAATAATCCTAGAATTTATATGGAACCACAAAACATCCCAAATAGCAAACACAATCTTGAGAAAAAAGAACAAAGCTGAGGTATCATGCTCCCTGACATCACACTATACTACAAAACTACAGTAATTAAAATAGTATGGTACCGGCACAAAAACAAACGAATAGATTAATGAAACAGAACCCAGATATAAACCTGTGCATATATGGTCAATTAACCTATGACAAAGGAGGGAAGACTATACAATGGGGAAAAGACAGTGTCTTCAATAAGTGGTTTTGGAAAAACTGGACAGCTACATGTAAAAGAATGAAATTAGAACATTTTCTCACACCATATACAAAAATAACCTCAAAATGGATTTTAAAGACCTAAATGTAAAACCTAAAACCATAAAATTCCTAGAAGAAAACTTAGGCAATACACTCTTTGACATAGGTCTTAGCAATATTTTTTGGATCTGTCTCCTCAGGCAAGGGAAATAAGAGCAAAAATAAACAAACAGGACTTAAACTTAAAACCTTTTGTACAGTGGAGGAAACAACAAAAGGTAACTTACTGAATGGGGGAAGATATTTGTAAATGATAGGTCTGATGAGAGGTTAATATTCAAAATATTGGCTTGGGCAAAAAGTTCATTCAGGTTTTTGCAGCAGATGTTACAGAAAAACCCAAATGAACTTTTTGGCTAGCCCAATATATAAAGAACTCATAATGCTCAATATCAAAAAACAAACAAACAAATAAACGACCTGATTAAAAACATGGGCAGAGGACCTGAATAGGCATTTTCCCAAGAAGACATACTGATGGCCAGCAAGCACATGAAAAGATGTTCAACATCACTACTCATCAGAGAAATACAAAGAAAACCCACGATGAGATAACACCTCACACCTGTCAGAATAGCTATTGTCCAAAATACAAGAAATAACAAGTGTCAGTGAGGATGTGGAGAAAAGGGAACCCTAGTATAATACTGGTGGAAATGTAAACTGATATAGCCACTATACACAGAGTTTCCACAAAAAATTAAAAATAAAGCTACCAAATGATCCAGAAATTCCACTCCCGGGAATACATCCAAAGAAAATGAAAACATTAATTTGAAAATATATATGCACCTCATTGTTCATAGTGGAATTATTTACAATAGCCAAGATACGGAAGCTACATTAGTGTTCATCAACAGAAGAATGGATAAAGAAGATGTGGCATATATATATATATATATATATATATATATATATATATATGATGGAATATTACTCAGCCATTGAAAAGAATGTCATTTGTCATATGCAACAACATGGATGGACCTGGAGGGTATTATGTTTAGCCAAATGTCAGACAGAGAAAGCTAAATAGTGTATGTTTTCACTTATATGTAGAATCTAAAAAATAAAACAATTGAATGAATTTAACAAAATAGAAACAGACTTATAGATACAGAGAACAAACCAGTGATTACTGGTGGGAGTGAGGCCTACCCCAAGATTGGTAAAGGGATTAAGAGATACAAACAACTAGGTAAAAAAAGAAATAAGATAGTAGTACTTAATGTACAGCACAGGGAATATAGCCAGTATTTTATAATAACTTTATATGAAGTATAATCTGTAAAATTTTTGAATCACTTTGTTGTACACCTGAAACTACTATAATATTGAAAGTCAACTATATTTCTATAAAAAATAGATGAAAAGGAATAGGATATAGGCAGTGAATTTAATAAGCACTTTCCAAAGGAGAAATATCCAAAGAACTAGTAAACTTATGAATGACACACTAATAATTAGCATTCAGCATAATACAAATTAGACCAGAAGGATATGTCATTATCTCTTCACAAGGTTGCCTAAAATTAAAAAAAAGTTAACAACAAGCATTGACAAGCTGAACCAATAGTAATTCTCATTCATTGGTCGTGGGGATGAGAATCATACAACCATTTTGTGATGATGAATGGAAGGTGCTAAACATTCAGGAAAGTTACTAAATAAATGTTTGTTTTTTGTGGTTGTGGTTCTGATGATTGTGTTTGTTATTCTTAGGCTTTTCCTGACTCTCATGGATAGCATTTATCTTATTCTTCCACTCAATATCCAGTTATTATTTCCTATTTTGTGCCACATACTGTGTTAGATTCTAAAAATACAGAGATGGATGAAAAATAGTTACAGCTCCCAAGTTCAAATTGCATATTGTTTAATGGAGTTAATCAGTTTTGTTGATTTTTATATTTCTGACTACAACTTTCTCCATACAGATTCATATCATAAAATTGTTAATACCTATAATTTTTTGAATACTTAATATGTGCCAGGAAAACAGAGAGGATGTCAGCAAAAACAAAACAAAAACAAAGATCCTGGGGAAGCATAAAGGTTTAAGGATTATTATCAAGTTCTTCTATACTCCTATCATGTTTTACTCTGAAATTTCAGACATTCTTTTTTAGGAACAGTTCATTTCATACCCAGCAAGCATAGCAGAAAGAAGGACAATCAGAAAGGAGGAAATTTACTAAATCTCTCCAAGATTCCTCTCCATCCTGTACAAAATGCTACTATGTTATTAATCAAGGTACTATATTTACCTCTTTAAGTGCCCCATTTATCATCAGGCAGTGAATTTCAGCATCCTTTGAATTTTAATGATGGGAAGAAAATAAAACCCCAAATACTTTGAGATGGCTTCTTCAATTTCATCTTACAAATGAAAAAACCTGAAGCACACGGAGGCTTAGTGGAAGGTCCAAAGTCACAAAGCTGAAAAGCAAATACGTTTACACTCTAAACTCCTATGTTAATTTTTGAAAAAACTGTAAGAAGTATCCCTATGGATACCCTGAGATTGCTAAGATATTTTCTGGTTGAGCAGAAATTTCTGGTAATAGAATCAGGTGACAGATTGGTTTCTAAGCCATATAGCTGACTGAGTTATTAAATATTAACTTTAAGGCTCTGTAGTCATACATGGTAACACACTTTCCATTTTATTAGCAACATATCATCTTAGAAGTGGAAAAATAACACTGGAAAACAGATTCCAATACTCCTTCCTCAACAGCAATGATTACACTGAAGTACTGTCTGTGAATGAGATAGAGGTAGCATACTCCATCCAAATAGATAAGGTGTTGGGTATTTGGGGAATATAACCAAGGAGGATAGTGAAACTTTTAAAGGAATAATGACAAAGTACAAATCAACAAACCCTCCCTGATACTGCACAGTATTTGGATGAAATAAGTGTAGCTCACAAAGTTACCTTAGGAACCTACTTAGCCTTTTTCCTTATAAGAAGCACAAGATCTACATTAGTAAAATGCAATAATTTTGGCCAAGGTATGACATTCTGTGGCATACAACTAGGCTAGAGACGGGTAGATATAAAAAGTCAAGCCTTCAAATATGCAGCAGGTTCTAATGAAGTTTAAATATTTTCAGACAAAATGTATTGTGAGGAATCTGAGGAATGAAAATAATCTGAGGAATGATAATAATAATGTATAATAATGTATTGTGAGGAATTGATAATGTATTGTGAGGAATCTGAGGAATGATAATAATCTGAGGAATGATAATAATAATGTATAATAATGTATTGTGAGGAATTGATAATGTATTGTGAGGAATCTGAGGAATGATAATAATAATGTGAGGAACCTGAGGAATGAAAATAAATTTTCTGGAATAATTTTGATCTCTCATTTATTTGATCATGAATAACCACACACAGAAACAGACCCACATGTATGCATACAGACAGAAAGACAGTTCCTGTCCTCACCAAACTCCCAACATTTGGGAGTATAGAGGGAGAAAAGCATGGGAGTTAAGTGCATAATCTCCACAACCAGGAAGTCTGGCTCCAAATCTCAGTCTTTATTTCTCAGCTATGAACATTAGTCAAATCACTTAATCTCTAGGTGCCTCAGTTACCTTTAAAATGAGGACAATAAAAGTAATTATCTGAGTGCTGTTTAATCTTGAATGATTAAATTTATTTAAAGTTTTTAGGACAGTCCTGGAAGGTTGTTGAGTATCACTGTTACTATTATCAACTAATGCTCTTATGTAAGAAAGAGAGATATGAACCAAGTAATTATTAGTGATATGATAAGGATAATTAAGGGTATGTTTTGTCATTTTACTTCTTGTATCTATTTTCACAAATATACCTCATCTGCAGAGTCATGGCTTAAAAAATGATTCAAAAAGTCAAGATTAAAATAATACAATATCCACTCATGATAACCCCATTTGTCAGTCTTTCCAAGGCTGAGATGGAGCTGTAGTCAACAGCCTCAAGCATAGTAACTTCTTAGAAATTTTCCAGGTCAAGGTCTTATAGATCCAATTCCCTGGTGCATCTATACGGAAACACAGAAAGGAACAGAGCAGAGCAGAGAAGAAATCTGTTCGACTTTCTCTGGAGTGTGAGAAATTTTGAGAAACTGCAGAGGAATGTACTCCAGATTCAAAAAAACTATAGGAGTTTAAGGACATCTGGTTTTGCCATATTTTTTATATGATTGTTAGTCATGGATTTAAACCAATAAACTCCCAGAGAAATTAAACAGCTTTGCAGCCAGATGCTGCAGCTTAGTGCCTGGCATGTAACGACTTGATGAAGTTACCGACTTGGAAGTGAGCAGGGGAATTTGCTAGTGTTCCTTAGCACCCAGAGACAAAAACAGGGACAGTGTGAGCACTTCAATGCCTCTGTGTGTGTGTGTCCGTGTGTCTTGGTGTGTCTGTGTGTGTATCTGGGGAGAGAGAGTGAAATATCTTTTAGCCACACAGTGGTCTGCATCTTTAGGCTAGTTGGCATTAAAAATGTGTAGCAAATAAAAGAGCCACTGGAGAAAATTAGGAGATTCCTTGAAGGACAGGACGAATAAATACCAGAAAGGTCATGGTTCTCAACTCATATATCATGTTGGTTTGCTCATGATTTTTTTTCCTCTGAAATACAAGTGCCCATAACCACTGGGCAGGCTTTATATTATATATTCATTAGCAGATCTTCTTTTCCAAAATCACATTTACAAACCCTCAACATGCGTCTAATGTTTCACAAATAGCATAGCACGTGAGAAGCCAATAAGAATGTAAGCCAATGAGAAGACTCAAGAACAAAAAATAGAAGAGGTTATTCAAATCATGGTTTTGAGCTACAGTTGATGGCCTCTGAGGCCAGTAATACAGCCTTGATTTGAAAATTTTTGGCAGAATCTAATGACAAACAATGCTTGCCATCAATGCTTGCTACCTTACCCTTGCCTGGGTCTCTCCATGTCCACAACTACACAGTAGGAAAAAGATACAGCTCATTATTTAATAATGATGATGACAGTAGTATGTGTTATATAACGTATATCACTACGAAAAGACCTATTATTGGCACCTTCTCAGCTGTGGGTAATTTATGCCATCACAATATTTCTCCCACCCACGTCTGGGTTACTTTCTTATTTCTTAATGTTGGTGTACATTTCTCTGTGGGCCATATATGTAACATTTTTCTTTAATTGTATTATATGATTTAATTTTGTTATATTTTGGGTAGGGTGGGGAATAAGGAGGTTCACTAAATTTGATTATTTTCAAATTTATAGTTCCTATTTCAGTGATTTGAGTCTAACTTTTTGGCATTTCTGTATTGGAATAGTCTACAGACTAGAATATAATTATTATTTTTTTCTTCTGGGAGAAATTTTGACATTACACATCCTAAAGATTTCCAGAGAAAAATGAATATATTGCAAAATGTATATGGAGGCTTTTTGAGAGGAAAGAAAACAAGAGGACACACCATTCTTTAATAATTTTCCCACCAAGGGCAAAATTATCAATGTTTGGAAACATTTTCAGGTATTGGAATTGGGAAAGTGCTGTTGGCATCTAGTCGGTAGAGGCCAGTGACGTTACCAAACACCCTACAATGCACAGAACAGATCTCAAAACAGAATTATCCACTATAAAAAGTCAGTCCTACTGTGGCTGAGAAACTTTGCGGCCATTTAAAGTTACGAAAACCTAATGAAGTAGTTCAGAGTTGCCGTGATATATAAGAAACTCAGTACACAGCAATAAACGATGTTTTTGCTAATGCCTGTTAGGTTTTTGAGCATTATATTCTGGATTCACTTGGTAAGGCACCAAGCTTTAAATCTAGACATTCCATTACAAAGTGTATCAACTCACATCATATTCCAAGAAATGGGTTGATGCAAGACAACTAGAAACATTGATCTTTGGATCTCCTTTTGAAAGTGTTTCATGAATGACTTATTTCTCTTAATTAACTTTAGGGGACATCACAGAAAATTATTACAAATACAATTTAAGTACCTGATCAAAAATTCTGATTTCCATGAATAATTAAATTAGGACTTTTTCTCTTGTAGGCATAATAAGGCCATATGAGGTCATTTCAAAGGTGATTTATTAATATTAACTCATCCTTTAAAAGACAGTCTTTGGGGTGTAGATGTTAAATGTATTTCCATGAGGTAGAACTAGAATTAAATGAGGGAGCAAACTTTATAATATTAAAAGAAATATATTTCTAGAATTAATTATTGACCATAGATTGGATAGCCTTGCAGAGGAGTGAGTGCCTCATCTTATGCACTATTCAGTGACTGCATTCTCATCCATCCTCCTAGGTAGTAGATCTGGCTTAGGCAGCCAAAAAGGTCCCTTCCAATTTGGAGTTAATAATTCTGATTATCTCTCTTAGTTGTGAAAGGACACAGAAGTAAATATCAAACACACAAGCCATGTTTGTGCTATAATAACTGATTATAAATCCCCTGTCACAATTGCTTTTGCAGAATTCAAGGAAGGTCTGATATGGAGTTGGGATTCATAAATATACGGAGTTAGAAATAAAATATGTTTGTGTGTAGGTGCATTTGTGTGTTTCCCATTTCTTTATTGACAGGTATTTGACAGGTACAAAAGCCTTGATTTATTTAACTGTTATAAATGAGGAATTAAACTTCAAACAAATACCAAGGGAGACAGTAGGACTTAAAGTCATAGTAAAGTGAAAATGACTAACATTAGAAGCTTCCCTATAAAAAGCAATTTGAAGAGGAGAGGAGATAAAAAAAATATGAAGAACTTTGGTAGCTCAAAGATACTTAGATATGGGTATGAAACTTATAGGCGATCCTAACACAAAGTTTGAGGAGGGGCACATCCTACTGGGTCTAAATAATAGGTATCCCACCAGTCATTTTGGTCATTGAAATAAAACATATCAATCCAATTTTAACACAAAATGTGGAACTATTTTATTGAAGAACACCGATTAATTAATTTGATTTCATGTAGGCCCACACAACTATTTTATATCTAACAGTTTCCATAAAATGCTTAAAATCCAAGTCTAATTCCTATTGTGTGATATTTACCCCACCAAAATAAGGCAAACAAATGAGTTTTTGTATTTTGGATAAATGCATCAAAGTACCTAAAGACTCAAAGCAGAAGGCACAGAAATCTGAAGTTCCTTTTTTTCATTCAAAGCTAAAAGTCTGCCTTTCTACTTCCTACTCTCAGTTTGAAATAACTGGTTAGGAAGATTGGAGAGAAAGACAAACCCTGGAGTATATTTCTGTAATCTCTTCTGATGCTCCATTCTCTCTGTGTGGGAATCAGTTTCATACCTGATGATTACAAGTTCATCACTCTTCATACTAAAAACTTAGCAGCAACTTGTTCTGAGGAATGAAAGCCATAGAGTAAGAGGCTCCTTTAAAATGTTTTAGTGTGTCAGCTGATGCATAAGTGGTTCTCATATTGTGGTCTACACCAGCAGTATCAATATCAACTGTGAACTTGTTAGAAATGCAAATTTGTGGGCTCCACCTCCGACCTACTGGATTAGAATCTCTGGGTGGCAGGGCTCAGCAATCTGTGTTTTAAAGAGTACTGGATGCTTCTGGGATGTTCTGAAGTTCGAGAACCACTGTGCTGTGCCAATTAAAAAATGGCCCCTCACACCCCATAGAATTTACAGACTCTAAGGAAACTAATTGTCAATGCATTTATACTTCAGTGAAGCTATGTGCAAGATACAAGGGGAAAAGAACACATTCTTCTCAGATCAGGAAAGGTTTCACAGAGGAGGCTACACTTCAATTAAAACTTGAGAGAGTAGGAGTTTTTCAGAATAAGTAGAACAGGCATTCCAGATAGAGGTAACTCAAATCAGAAGATTAAAATCTACAGCAATTAGGCAAGGATTTTGTGGTGGTTGAGGTTCTATAGAATCTTCTATAGAATCCTTTGCTTTTGATCTGGTTTTCAGAACTTCATGGTTAAATTCTTATCTGCTTGAAGTATGTACTAGGAATATCTAGAAAACAAGGCAGGGAAGCCAGACGCTGTAGGAGAGCAGTATAATACAGTGGTTTAAAGTTTGATTCAGAGAAATAACAGAGCACAAATATTAATTTTTGTGTACTTGGTTCTTAATACTTGGGCATAATTAATACTTGTGTGTCCATAGACAAGTTGCTTCATTTCTATGGTTTAGTTTTCTTACACGTAAGCGGAGATAATAATACCTCCATTATAAGGCTATAGCTTGTTGGGATGATTAATTGATTAAATACATGTAAAGTATCTGTCTTTTAATATATAAATTTCTCTGCTGGTTTTGCATCAGAATAAATATCTTCAATAATAGTATCTGCTACACACTTCATGGAAAACTTATCTAACTCAATGGGCTCTATTGTGAAAAATACCATTAAAACATAAAATATTATCACTATGAACAGAAAGCATGATGAGAATTTAATGCAAATGAAATCTGTGTTCACATACACATACACATGCGTACACTCACACCCACACACACATAATTAGTAATGCCCTTGAAGAGAAAAAAGATCTTCTCTCTACCTAGCACGCATTTTACAAACTTATTGACAGCTATTGCAAGTGCGTGTGTGTGTGTGTGTGTGTGCACTTAGCTGAATATTGCAATAGATTGGATATTCACATTGTTTCCCTGACAACTGCTCAATCATTGTCTCAGTATCCCATGGCTATGAATGATTGTACAATACGCATTTAATCCCATGGTTAAAAGAATGAACATCCACAAGCCTGAACCAATGGATTAATTTGATTTGAGAGAAGAATTAGTCTTTGCTGAGGAAAGCATTAACCACTTAGTAATGTGCTAGGATAGTTAAAGCTGATTTTAAAATGAAAAAATAAATTAAACCATCTTGGTGATAAGGAAGTAGAAAAAGATGTGTCCAATCTGAGGGACACAATTGATTTGGGCAATACAAATTTATGACATAAATTTGTCACAAACCAGTTGGGTCTGCCTTTAAGTTTTATTCCATAATCTTGCTGTAGAATAACTGTCATCTAGGAGAAATTTAATACAACAGTATATTTAATGTAAAGGTAGGAGATTTTAGTGTGTTGAAATCTGCTATTAACTTTTAGCATTTCTTATCCCTGTCAAATAAATATTGTCTCTAGGCTTAAAAACTGGCTGGATAATTTCATGTCATAACAAGTATTTCATGAGAGCAGATAAAGAAGATAAGTAAATCTCAGCTGGAGCACACAGAAATATGCAGTGTAGGGAGTAGGCTGCTGTGTCTGAGCTTGGAAACTCGAGTCTGTCCTCATTTGCTGATGACTAAGCCATGTCTATGCCATCAATGGTTCTCTCTCAGTGATGCTACTACTATTATACCACTGGCCAGGCATCATACTGAATCTAGCTGTTCTGCAGAAATTCACCCTTTGGGCATTGAGATACTGGATTAAGGTCCTGCAGTCTTCAATAATATATGATTAGAAATTATTCATTGTGTCGATGATCAGCTCCTGATTCTTATGCTACAACTTTAGAGAACAAATTACTGAAGCCCCCAAATAAACTACCACAACATTTGGACAAAATGGTTCTCAGCTATTGTGTGTTCTTAGAATTAAGTTACATTATATGACAGGAATCCCCTAGGAAAATCTTTGCTTTATAGTGGTATGGGGATGTAGAGTGGATGGCTGTGGAAATAGGAATTCTTAGAATCAAAATTAGGGGAAGGGAAGGAGTGGGAAACAAAACCGTACAAAATCTTGTTTATAAAAATATTGCATATTACTATAGCTAAAACTTACTGTTAAACACTAGCAATTATACCTATTGCTATCTGATCTTATTTGATCTTGTCTTATGAGGTAGGTACTATTATTATCCCTTCTATATAGATTAAAAAAATGAATTTAGACAAATTAAGTAATTTTTGCAAGGTTATGCACCAAATGTATAGCAGGACCAGGATTCAACCTTGTGGCTGGTGGGTCCAACACTCAAATTGTTTTCACTATACTATTCTGTTGGGAGACCATCTGGCAGGAATACTAAGACTCCTAAAATAGATACTTCAGATGTGATGAAAAAATAGACTTCCTATGCTTGATCTTTTCTTTCAGCTCCTACATTTTGATCTCTCTAGAGTCAGACCATCTCAGTTGATGTATTCTCAACATTTCTTTTCTTTTCTCTCTCTTTTTTTTTTTTTGGTCACAAGGAATTGTTTTAATCAAACTAGAAACCCATTCCTGACAGGTTTATTATATTTTTCTACAAACAATTCATTATCTACTAGATTTCCACTGGGTACCTTTTAATAAATTCTGGAAATCCCCAAGCAAAAGTAAATCACTAGTGACACATCCCTCAAAATTAACAGAATCTTAAAAAACCCCAATTATTTATTACCACATTCTTTTGTGTATTTGTGTATTACTTTATGTATTAATTAGGTGTATTTCCAAAAATTGGCAGCATAATATAAATAGACGTATTTAATTATATCATCTGTCCAACAATACTTCAGTATAAACGCTTACAGCACTGTACTCAAAGTTATTCTCAGAGGCATGGGTGGGTTTCCACAGACGTGAGTTTCTAATATATGCTCACGTGGGCAACAGATGTGTGTTCCTGCCATTTAGTGGTGACGCCTGAAAAGTCTTCCTTCTGACTCTGAGAAGCCAGTCTAAGAGAATGATGATTCATTTTTTTGCTGGGGGAAAAAAAACATTGTCATCTCAAGGAAAGCTGTATCAGTAACCAAACACCGATTAAAACAGAGAAAAGTTTTTCCTCTGTTTAGGGAGTTCCCATTGGAGTTGTCAAGCCCTATCTATCTAACTCAAGTTATTCTGAACATACATCAGAGGGATTAAGATTCAGGGACATTTAGAAAATTGAAAAACTACCGGAGCGAATTATGTCATGAGGCAGTAAATAGGGATATCCAAATGGTCCCTAAGATGTTCTCAGCATTTCAATCTAGCATTTGACAATATCTTGAAAAATCCAGCTGTGTTGGGAACAAGGAGAAGGTAATAGAAACTTCTTGAGCTTGAGAATCAGACTGACGTGGGTCAAATTCCGATGCTTCCACTGAGCAGTCATTGGACTCTGGTTGATTTCATCAATCCTCCCAGAGATGGCTCTTTAGCTGTAAGGTGGAGGCAATAATTCCTACCTTATCAGAGTGTTGTGAAGATTAAATGATATAGCTATAAAATAACTGAGTTTGTTCAATTACGTTGGGTCATCCTCTATTCCCACTAGTATTTCTGGTAGGCTGCAAGGTACTATAAGCACTCCAAAGGAAATTCAAATTAGCAATTATTCGCAACTATTATCCTTTCCATCATTTATTCCTTTTTCTTTCATTCTTATTCTCTCGTCTAGTTTTCCTCCCTTTTATTTTTATGATATCAGAAGTGCCAAAGTCTCAGTATAACACTTCAAGCTCTTTGAAGTAAAAATATTATACAAATGTAATAAACAAATATGTGGTAATAATAGCAAAGTGTCTCTTACCAGATGGGGCTTATCAACTACTCTTAAATTGGAAAGCCCACATACATAATTCTAAAGTGGGTTGCTTCCTTGGGTAAATCATTCTAGAAAGGTCTCAAGTTCCTCTGGAGTTAATTAAACTCTTCCATATTATGATGTCATATATATCTGTGTCTGTTGACTCACTGATTTGTTTCAATGTGCAGTTAGTGAACGATGCACTTTATTACCCAGCAATATCTGAGGTATCTTGGATATCATTATTTGCATATTTTTGTTTCAAGATAAAATTCTGCATTTCTCCAAAAGACAAAAGGGAGAGTTGGAGAAACAGAAGCACATAAAATTGACCTTTCTTTTATTCTTATTCTCTCTCCCAGTTTTCCTCACTTTTATTTTTATATCAGTTTATATATACTGATGTACAATGCATATACAATAAAACCATTTAATAATACTAAAAAGACAGAGATTTCTGATCTGAGTTTGAATGAGTCACCTCTCCTAATAAAATCTCCCCATTTCCTGATAGAGATACTCATTAAAAGAGGTCAAAAATTTGATTCAGATGCCCACAGATTTCCTGGGACATTTGTCACTTTCTTCTGACACTTCCTTGGCAGGAATTACAAGATAGTGACCTAAGGATAGATGCAGTCATGTGTTCCTTTCGTTTTGTATTTTTTTGGTAAAGTGTTCATTAATTTTCCCCTTATGTGGTTTTAATTTCTAACTTCTTATTTACTCCTTTAATTGGGGGCCCTCTCATAGCGATTGCTGTAGGTATAAGAGCAAACCTAAGATCCTTTATTTCCATGAAGGTGACAGCTTCCCCAAGGCTGTGATCATATTTGGATCAAAAGGGATAGTGCATGTGCCAGAAAAAGGTATGGGGGAGCAAATTAACCATGATTTTACTGGCAGCAATGGTAGTAGGTCAAGTTAAATGAATTCATTCTATTTTTTGGCCAAAGTAACTTTGTAAATGAGTGGTATAATATTTGCATTTATTTTCCTTTTTGAATGCTGTCCTTCAAATCTGCAATTGGACTGGCTTGCTTTTGGCATTTTGTTTTTCAAAGGCTCTTTTGAGGCCAAGTTAATTTCCACCAAGATTTCCTTTTGCCTCAAACATTCCATCTCATTTTACCTCCTGCACTTGGTGCTCATTACAGCATGATTGACTCAAGGATGAAATATGGCCGCTCATAAAAGTATTTTTTATCCCCTAATAGACCTCCTCAACCCTTGATCTTATTTTATACATATAGTAAAACATGCATGGAAAAAAGTAGCCTACAAATGGTCTGCTTCTCCCTGAGAGTTGCTGACTTATTTAACCTTCATTTGAAAAGACAGATTTTTCCCCAATTAGACGCATTCTCATGTATAAAAGTGGGTGAAAGAGGAGGCCCAGGCAAGATGTATTATCAGGCTACCTGTCTCTTGATGCATTGGAAATTCCTTGGGGCCTTTCAAAATGTGATACCTCTTTTAAAGAAGAAATTATATAAAGTTCAATTGCCCTGGTTTTATTGAGCTCATGGCACCCATAAGTACACTGTAAAAGGGTTATGGGCTGATGTGGCCAACTACAAAAGCTATTACCTGGGCTAAGAAGCTGGACATTCAGGATGAAAACACTGAAGACACTCTTCCTGATTGCCCTTTCCCAAGCTCACAAGCTCTCAGAGTCACAGGAGAGGCTAAACATCTTGTGGAGGAAAGAATTCACTGGGAGCCTCCTGCCATTGCTGGCAATTTTATAGTTGAGTGAGACAGCATCGCAGCGTGTATTAGGGACGAGTGAACACCCAGGTACCAAGTTCCAATGCTGGCAGTCTGCATTTCATTAACATACTAATAGCAATCTGCTAACTGGGCCAGATGGGAGGTGGGAGGCAACCTGAACTGATCCTGGGGAATTGTGCAAATTGCCACATAAATTTAGTGTGCACACGGACTCAGCTTGAGACTGTTACTTATGCCACCAAGTCTCATTTGTATGTTTCTGGCTTTGTGTCAACTCAGGTATTTCCTGAGATTCAAAGGACAAGATATTGTACAGTCCAGATTTCAGCCTTTCTCCATTTCTTGAGTGACCAAGACATGCGCAATATGTTTATTTTATATTTTTCACTCATATGTTCACCTGCTTTACATTCATCCTAGTACTGTCCTCCAATTTCTTAGGGTATGAGGGAGGAGGAGAGCTGAAGCTTGTTTTTTTCTTTTCCTTGACATGTACTTTGGGTACTAACTACTGGATGTGAATGAAAGGAGAAAGAGAGAATGGGTCATTAATTATTTAGTAAACCGAAGGTATGCAGGGGAGAATTCAGAGCTGCAGGAGGATTTTTGAAAAACGACCTAAATCGGAGATCCTAGCAGGCACATTAAACATGGGAGAACTTACTGGGGCCACCAGAAAGCAAAGTGATGGAGTCATTTAAGGGCACAGAGGAAAAGTACACTGCCACTGAGAACAGAGCAGGGAATCATTAATTCCACACCACACCCCATCTCTGCATTATACTAATCTGCTTAGAATACTGGGGGTGGGTTGGTCATCAAGAACTCATGGTTGTGGGCAGGGTATGTGGTTCTTTTCCCATGTACTAAATATGTATAAATTATCTCATGTATGCCTCAAATAATTATTCTGGAGTACTGTTACCCACTTTTAAAATAAGAAGAAACTAATTTACTTGTCCGAGATTTTACCTTGTAAGCAACAGAGATGGGATTTTAATCCAGGTAGAGTAATATCGTATCTTAGGTCCAAGGAGTTGGTTATAATCATCATGCTATACCTTCCTTACTAACACCCTAAATATAGACTTCTAAAGACTAGAGGGTAAGATCATCTGATAAAACCTATCAGACTGGACTGTACTGCTAGGTTCTGTGTTTTACTAATGCCTACCTGCTAGGGCTTCAGTAGGACCTTGTTCTAGGTGGCTGGAACACGTGCACAGTTAGGAGAAGGACAAGAATCCAAGCGTGCAGATAAGGAGGAAGGTTTCCTACAATAAGATGAGAGGAAAATAATAGCATCTCTGAGCCAAGAATCGCTGGCTTACAGAGTGTTACAGACAGAAGTCAAGCCTAGTGCCATGTTCTAACTCAGGGTCATTATATTTTTGCCAGGGTCAAAGGATCCCAAATGACAATTTATAACTGCATCAATAAGCATGTATGCCTCTATTTATAGGGAGTTATCACAAGGCTAAAATATCCACTCTGATCTTAGAGCTGACATGTTGAAAAATCAAAACACATCAGCTCATGCCATGAATAATATCTGTTTAAACAGTAAAGCAAATAACCTTTGATTAGTATGGCTGGCATTAATTTAGACATCACACTTCTGTCAGTGTTTAGCTGTACAAGACAGTTACAGAAGCATCAAGCATGTCTCTTTAAATAAAACAAGGAATGCAGCTAAATCTTGAGTGTTAACCTAAATTAACTGAATCCAAAATAGATTTCTGATCTGTTGATCCCCTGCTCACAGGTTGTTCAGAATATCCTAAACTTAGAATTATCTCTCTAAGGCTAGGGACCCTGTGAACAGGAAACTTGAAAAATCAGTTGTTTCTTACAACTTAAAATTTATCTAAACTATTGGATGAAAACCCACAGATTAATAGCAATAGCTAATCTTTTTAAAGCACTAATTGTGTGTTAGGCGATGTATTAATTATGTCATCTAATCATCACATCTATCTTAGGAAGTAACTTAAATGTCTAATATATAGCTAAAAAATTGAATCGACGTTTGGAAATGATAAGGAAATTACAGAAGTATCCACAGGCAGGTGGTGGTTGAGCACGGCCTGGGACCCAACTCTGTCTGACTCAGGAGTCCATGAATTAGTCTTTGTGCAAAATGGAGTTTTGTGTGCCAAAGGTCAGGAAAATGTCACTTTTCCTTATGAACCCCCAGATCTCCTTCACAGTACATGGAAATGGCCTCCTTGCTTCTTTGGAGGTGTTTGTTCCTTGAAAGCAGGGATTCTGTCTTTCCTCTCAATATCTCAAATATCAGCGTAATTTCTGCCTCATAGTAACACTCAATAAATAGGTGATGGGAATGCATGAACAAATGACAAGCTTTGTCTATTTGTTTCTGAAGATCAGCAGATTGATACTTTTAAAATTTTATTCCATTCACATAACTGATCTATGGAAGAAGAGCTACACCTACATAATAACCCCTCTTAGAACAGCTCACTTTTGTCAGGCACTGCTCCTAGCACTTACACATATTATCTCTTTTAAGCATCAAACAAAGGTGTGATATGCCACTATCACCCCATTCTGAGATGCGGTGAGGGAACTGAAGCAAAGTTAAGCAACTTCTCTAGGACCTTGGAGTAAGAAGTTAAAAACACGGTATTTGAACACAATCTTATTTTCAAGCCTACCGACCCAACTACTGAACGATATTTCGCCTGAGAGCCCAAACTACAGTTTATAGACTTCCCAGTATTGTAACTCCCCTATTTTCACTAGGCACATGTTGGAAATTGTTGTATCTGAAGTCACAAAACTTATCACCATTTACTATATATTAGCAGGAGCAGAAATAAAATGGGAAATAAATGAAAAAAAATTTACTCAAATGAGTTGAAAATTTACATCCACACAAAAACCTGACCAGAGAGGTAGCAGCTTCATTCACAATTGCTAAAAATTGGAAGCAACCAAGATGCTCTTCAGTAGGTGAAGAGACAGACAAGCTACGGTACATGTATACAATAGAATAGTATTCGCTGATAAAAAGAAAGGAAGTATCAAGTTATAAAATGACATGAGGGAACATTAACTGCATATTGCTAAGTGGAAGAGATAATATGAAAAAATGATGTAGTTGATGATTCCCAAATATATGACATTTTGGAAAAGACAAAACTATAGAGATAGTTAAAAGATCAACGATTGCCAGGAGTTAGGGAAGTGAGGGGGTGATGCATGAATAGTTGGAGCACAGAAGAACAGGGGATTTTTAGGGCAGTGAAAATATTCCGTGTGATGGTGGATATATGACATTATGCACTTAGTAAAAGCTATAGAACTTAGAACACAAAGAGTGAACTCCAACATAAACTATAAACTTTAGTTGATAATAATGTATCAATATTGGTTCCCCAATTATCATCAATCATAAAAAATGTACCATGCTAACGCAAGATATTAATAATAGGGGAAATCGTGTGTGTGTGTGTGTGTGTGTGTGTGTGTGTATGTGATAAAGAAGGGGGCATATGGGAACTCTGTACAATCTACATAATTTTTCTGTAACCTAAAACTGCTCTAAAAAATAAAATCTATCAAAATTAAAAAAATATAAATGAATTACTTAATTAAAAAATTTAAGACACAACCATTCAGGTGATCTAGAGTGTTCTTGAAGACATGGACCTTTCTTCTTGCTAAGGTTAAAGAGTTTCTAGCAGCTCTCAGCTTAAATACTTGGTTATAATTTTTCATTTAAAGTTAAGCTTTAAATAGTAAAAAGAAAAAAATGCACCATCTAGATTTATTGTTCTGAAAAATTATACACAGGAGAAGCAAACCAAAGTAATGACAAACATTGTCGAATACCTACTATGTGCCATGCTCCACCGGGAGATAAAAATAATTATTTGTCTTGAATATAATTCCAGGACAAGAACAATTTGCTGAGTGCTCACAAAATGTCATGCCCCATGCCAGAATAGAGGACCAAGGTCTAGCTGTTGTCCTGGAAAATCTAGCCATGGAAGTAGAAATGAGATCTCAGTAAGTTAATCTACTACAGCCACTAATCACTTGATTAAAATAAAGGCAGGTATAATGGGTTGTAACAGAAGAGAACATAGCTCTCAGAGAGCATGTAGCCTTACTAGGATGATGAGACAAAATCATGAAAAAGAAAATTACACAAAGACAGGATGTAATCCAGAGATAGACTACATAGCCTTCCATAGTTGCTCTGCATAATCAATTCAACAGGGGTTGGAATATTCCACAGATAAATGGAAACTTACACTTTATAATTAATATGGATGTTTTATCACTTTCTGCATAATATCCTATGTATGGTGCTTGTCTTGAACTAAATAATTTCATTACAAGTCATTTTAGATTTAGGTAGTTAATTCAAAAACATTTTGCTTTAAAATATAGAGGTCAGAAAAATAGATGCTCTTAAGAGACATTGAAGATTTACGGGGAAACTGAAATGAATATTGATAGATTAAGAATGCACTTTGCTTTGATTCCATCACAAATCCTTCAGCTCTAGTCCTTTTTTGAATGAAAAATTTAACAGACACAATCCAAGCCAGGAAAAAAAAAGCCTATGCAATAATTCTTTGGAGATAAAGGAAACAACAGTGGTAGAGGATAGCAGGGTATTTAATTTCAAAATAGGTGAACATTGACTTTGAACCTCCAGCAATAATAAACAAGGTCTAAACAGCAATGCTACAACCCAAATGAAAAAAGAATTGCAATGTTGATTCATATGAAAGGATGGAATGGCCCTTTAATGAACTCTACACTGTACCTGTCACAAAGAATTGGTACTACAGAAGCTCAGAGCTATGCCTTCTGTCCCCCAAACCAAGTCTTCCAGAATGAGGGACTTTATGGGATTTGATTAGGGATTCTCCAGGCAAATCATAGGGAAACTAAAATGAAATGTTATTTCTGTAACAGACACATGACAGCAGGATCTAGATTCACAAATGACTCTGGGGAAAGAGGAAATACTGCATCAGAGACTTAACATGGATTTATATTTTAAATTGTTCTGAAACAGGCAAGACAAGGAAGAGAAGGAAGGGGTTAAGGTAGGGTTAAGGTATCTAGAAGGATAGAGGAGATAAAAATGGAAGCAAGAAAATTTTGGTCATCTTGTATGGGAAGGGTTGGGAATATGTCTGGAAAAAAATGGAATAACAGCAGCAAGGTGGTTCAGGGCCCCATTGCTCCAGGCTTCTGGAAGTTTTGAAGACATGACAACCATGGAAGATAAAAATGTCAGAAAACCAAGTCACCCTGTGTCCAGTTGGCTAGATGAAGAACACAGCTCTCATTTATTTACAGACAATGAATCTTCCTGGCAGAATAACCTTTTTCTCCTAAGGGAACAGAGCAGGCCATTGACCTTCAGTTAAGAATTATCTTGAAGGGCAGGACAAATGAGTAACCTGGAGATGGCTAGGAGTGGAAGAGCTGGTGAAGGAAGAGATAAATCTTCCTTCTGAGAGTTACTTGTTCATTTTTCTTCATCATAGATGCTTTCCTAAATAGTCTGTCAATAGCTGACCTCAGATTCCTGCTGATTCCTTCTCTGAGACTCTCAGATAAAAAAGTCAACTGGACCAACTCACAAGATGACCCCCTTGTCCATGCTGAATCTAGTCTCACGTACCACCTCAAGCAACCACAAAGATACTCCTGGCTCATGACCATGTGACCAGGTGATACACAGCAGGTAGAGAATAGAAGAGACAAAGAGAAGAAAGAGAAGAAGAGGGGACAGTGGGAGAGGCAGAGGGAAGCAGTGGTTTATTACCCTTTGGCAGTCTTTCATGCCCTCAGTGGGTTTCACTATTACCTCAAGTCAGAGGAGTAAGCACATTGCATGAAACTATGATCTGGGGAAAGGTAATTTTGTACTGTATCTATTTCTTTTTTTGTAATGCATCTCCCATCAATCATCATGGTCTCAATGGTAATTCTGAGCCTTTACCAATGATCCAACTGTCAGTCTAGAGATACTTAGTTTTATTATTTTTTACTTATCCTTTTATTGGAGGTCTATAATGATATGATAAAAATAGGTAACGTTCACAATTATCTTTAAAGAAAGCAACCTCATACTTTTCATCTGTGATGTTCTAAAATGTGTATAGTTAAGGAATGCTTTTATTCAATTCAAATACCTTATACTCCAAGACAGCCCTCTTCTGCATAGATATTTGGTGACTGAACTTTGCTCTGCTTGTTTGAAATTACCAATGCGAGCTGTGACAGTAATCCTCAGGTCCCTACTTTGTGAAACCCTGTGCTACAAAGCACTGATCAGTCACTCAGTTTCTTCATAATGTCTTCTGGGTACAAGGTCCTGTACCAGATGCTTTCTTTCTCATATCTCACCTTTTCTAACTAGATGGCATAAAGGAGAAGAATTGGAGATCAATATCAAAACCAAGAAAATCTGAAAATATATCCAGTCTAGCATTGTAGAAAGAGCAGTGGATTGGTAATCAAAGACCTATATTGGGGTTCCAATAGGTCACGTAGGTGTACAACCTCGAAGATATTCTTAACTTTTCTACATTTTCTAAAAATCGGATCCCAACATATTTGCTTGTAGTTTTCAACTACTTAGAAAGTCTTTGATGTGCTTATTAAAGTACAGATTTCTGGGACCTAAACCCAGATATTCTGGCCACTTGATCTTTGATAGGACCCAGAAATATGGGTCCTATCTCATGTTTTGTGGAAGCAGCTCTTTGTTCACACATTATCTACAGGGTTATCTTGAAGCACATCAAAGACCATGTAGGAGTTTCTCATATTATAGCATAAAAATTGTTCCTGGCCCTATTCTGATCTTTTTTCTTATTGATTTATACACTTCAGAGACCTTGGTTTTGAAATCTCTGAATAATTTAATTGAGCATATTCATGTTTATAATTTCCTTCCCTGTTCTCTTTATCATATACCCTACTACTAAGGAAATGTAACACTTCTGTTCCTCTGGTGCAAAATGTCCCTTCTATTTTTATATTTAAAATAAAAACTTGGGGCTTCCCTGTGGCACAGTGGCTAAGAATCCACCTGCCAATGCAGAGGACACAGGTTCAAGCCCTGGGCCAGGAAGATCCCACATGCCGCGGAGCAACTAAGCCTGTGCACCACAACTACTGAGCCTGCACTCTAGAGCCCACGAGCCACAACTGCTAAGCTTGAGTGCCACAACTACTAAAGCCCGGGCACCTACAGTCCATGCTCTGCAACAACAGAAGCCACTGCAATGAGAAGACCATGCACCACAATGAAGAGTAGCCCCCGCTCGCCGCAACTAGAGAAAAGGCCGCGCGCAGCAACGAAGACCCGACGCAGCCAAAAATAAATAAATAAATAGAATTTTAAACAAATGAAAATGCAACCTATAAAAAAAATAAAATAAAGATTTGTTTACATCTCTGCAACTACCCTTACTTTGCCTTCAGAGGCATTCTTTTAATTACTTAAACTAAAAGAATTGGGATGTATAAGGGGTGATGTGGGAGAGGAATTAGAGGAAGTTTTAAATATAAGAGTACAGATTTATGCCAAAATATTAGAGAAGGTATAGAATATTTAATGGAGAAACACACTAGTAAAAATGGGCATCTATTTTTCACATTAAAGCTTGGTGATATGTATTAGATGCTTATCCTATTCTTTTTTCTTTTTAACATCTTTATTGGAGTATAATTGCTTTACAATGGTGTGTTAGTTTCTGCTTTATAGCAAAGTGAATCCGCTATACATATACATATGCATATACATATACATATATCCCCATATCTCCTCCCTCTTGCATCCTATTCTTTTAAGTGATAAAAAGAAGTAAGATAAATTAAGGGAAGAAATCTGCGACATGATTTTGTTAGCAAACCTTTCACTTGCCTTTTGACATATAATTTTAACACATTCCAGTGACCTCAATATCATTTATGATTTGTTGAAGATGTAAAAATAAAAAAGAAATATAAGGTTCCATAGAGGGTATTCTATTTGAGTTATAATGCATCTAAATGTTCTGTATTACACAACTATTAATAAGATGCAGATATTTTTCTTATATTGAAACATGAACCACGCATAGAATCAACACAAATATATTGGCAGAAAAGTAACCTGAGCTTTAACAGACTATAAATGGAAAACATACTTCAAATCTGAAAGACATCTAAAACTTACTAGGATTTTATAGGGCTTGTCATTTAGATGAACTCAATGACATGTACCATAAGATTCAGATATCCTGTGATTTATAACACGGATTTAAATGATCAGGATGATTTATCATCCCCTACCCAAACTCTGGAAACGTTTCAAACAGATATAATTTAAAAAGCGGTTTTTATCTTCTAATCTCAGTGTGACAGAGAGTGTTCATAATGTTTTGATGACGAGGTGGAGAAAAATTTTTACTTCAAAAAATGAATTTAGGAAATAGTGTAATTAAGCAAAACATATGGGGTGATATAATATTACTGGCAGTCATCCTAGGCATCAATTTTGAAGTTAACTGAAAGTGAAGAAAGTGAAGGAGTTCTGCTGTAACAAGAAAAAAAGAAAACTTTTAAAGAACTTAGACACATGAAATTTACAGCTCTGAGTAATAGAACTCGCTGTACCTACATCATCATCTCTCCGTGGATATTAAACAAAAATTAAAATCTCCTTTGTCTGTTTTTTTGTCCAAGGATAACTGTTGACAAGTTGGAGGATCAGGAATTAGTGGGTGGGTAAAAGAAATGTTTCAGAAACGGAAACTTCATTTCTCAGGACAGGGAGCTGGAAGCAAGTCCTGAACCTATTTTGAAGGAAGCACAATTTTGTCTCCTTGGACCAGTGTCCAAATGACATCTGAAAGCAGTAGGCTGAGAATGAGAAGCATGTAACTAGGATGGTGAAAGGCGTAGCAGCCTGAAATGTCAGACAAGCCAGAAAGAATTTTTAAGAATTAAAACTAAAAATAAAATTTAAATACTAGTGTGGGCAAGGCTGTAGGAAAATAAGCATTTCTACATAGTTCTGGTGGGAAAATGATTTAATTTTTCCAGAAGACAATTTTGCAATTTATCAAGAGATAACTTATGACACTGTAATGTTCCCTTTGGAAAATATAATGATGCAGTAATTAAGATGTATGTATATTTTAATTGTAAGGATGATTATAAAAATGCTTATAATATAGAAAAGAGAGAAACAGTCTGTTTCCAAAAAGATGGTATTTTGGAATAATTTTAGTTTTATGACATTATAGATTGTGAAGTGATTATAATGATGTTGTAGAAGCTTATTTTTTATTTAGAAAGAAATTTATTATATCTTGGTTAGTGGAGATAGAAAAGGGGCTTAGCAATAGGAAGAGTATGGTATAATTTTGAATAAGAGAAAAAAACGAATACCATGCATGATAAAGTATTCAGAAGAATATAAGCCAATCTGTGAATTGCTATTTTTATTACATTTATAGTACACATCAGAAACTGAAAAATATTTATTTGTTTAGTATCTATTTCACCAATTAGAATATAAACTCCATGAGTTCAGAGACCGTGCTTGCCTGGGTCACCAATGTACTCCAGTGCCTGATATGGTACAAATCAGACTTCAATAAAACTTTATTGTTGTTGTTTTATATAAAATTTAAATACGTGTTCACTAGACCTATGTTGATCAAGTGAATAAACCTAACAATGTTATATCTAATGACGGAAACTTGTAACTAGAATTTTGGTTATTTCTGTTTTCTTATTTCTGATTGCTACTATCCTCTGACTCGTTTCCTATAATGATATATTACATGCCATGGAGAGAAAAGCATCACAGTCAAGCCAAGAACCAGCTACAGATGGTTAAACCAAGCGTAAATATACAGGTCAAGACTCAGATGAAGGGAGATGAGAAGCACCTGAGGACCTGTTTCTAGATACCACACTATTTTTCTTTTTTAACAGTTGGGAAACCAATATTCTTCTTTTTTTTTTTTTTACATCTTTATTGGAGTATAATTGCTTTACATGTTGTGTTAGTTTCTGCTGTACAACACAGTGAATCAACTATAAGTATACATATATCCCCTCCCTCTTGAGCCTCCCTTCCACCCTCCCTGTCCCATCCCTCTAGGTGGTCACAAAGCATTGAGCTGATCTTCCTGCGCTATGTGGCTGCTTCCCACTAGCCATGCATTTTACATTTGGTAGTGGAGATACCACACTATTAAAACCAAAGTTAACGCACAAGTAGCATTATAAAAATATGAGGGATTTTTAAAAGGGTCCACTAATCAGTCATCTCAACAAATCAGCAACAAAGTCATTATCATCATTGTTGTCAATGGCTGTGAATATTTCATTGATGGGTAAAATATCGATTTCTAAACCAATTCCCTGAACACATCAAAGCTGCCTCTGAACATCGACTCTTACAGGTAACCCTCCAATTAACATAGTGGTGGAAAACGCTATTTTCCTTATGGAAATAATATCCTAATGGACATCCTAAGGAACATGATTTCTGAATTGGAACCAAACACTAAGATCAGAGTGTAATTAGAGAACAAGAGCCAGGACAGGAGGGGGATTAACAGAAACAACCAACCGATTACGTTAGAAGTTACAATGGTGATATCATGTGCTAATGGCTTTCTCTGTCCATCAATTTTTCACTAGTAGTGAAAGTGAAATGGAACCATCCCAAACCTTCATGTCACAGGAATAGCAGCTAGAGGAATTGGAGCAGTTTAGTCTATAAGTCTATAAGACTATAAGAAAACACCCAGAAGGGGCATTTCCTCACTTCAAATACACAGCATGCCAACACATGGAAGGCATTTTAGACTTTCAAAAAATATGTCTAGAAAGGACAAGATTAAGACCAATGGTTAGAATCCCAAGAATACTGCCTAAAGTTCACTCCAACGTATAATTTCTGAAGTTGGAGATGATCTACAGGTGAATTATATCCAATTTTCCTGCGGTTTATAGAGAACTGGGAAATACTGATATATCTTCCTCAACAGGTTGAGAAGAAGCACCTCAAGTGGAAAAGTATGATTTCCTGATGGTCTTGTGATTTCCTCAGCCATAGCAGAGTACCTGGCACGCTGTAAACCCACACCAACTATCCCAGGCATAAGCAGAGTTTTCCCCATCACTGGGAAGCTTCTTTCCCAGTTTCCCTGGCTAACTCCTAGGTCTTGGTTTGGACAGTACCTCCTTCTAAAATCTTCACTGATTTCAAAATCTGGATTAGAACCTCCAATAGCATCCTCTACTTCCTGTGTCCTACACTAGAGTGACTCAGGTTTCCTAATTTTCTTTCTCCCTTACCAAACTATAAATTCCAGGCGGATAATTATCATGTCTTTTTTATTGAAGAAATTTGGTATGTAACATTGTGTAAGTGCTACAGGGTAAGTTGCAACACTATCCAGTGACAAGACTTCCAAGACTCAAAAGTTCCATTATCTTTGAATATTTCACCAAATTCTCTAAATAGTTGTTTTTGTACACCTTCATGGTCCCATAATAATTTTTAAATTGTATTTAAAGTGTGTGTGTATGTGTGCGCGCACACACACACACACACACACAGCTACATAGAGGAGTTATAGGATTCATTATAGTTTAGAGGACTGTGGTTTTCTAATTTTCTTTCTCCCTTACCAAACTATAAATTCCAGGAGGATAAGTATCATGTCTATGTTTTTATTGAATAAATTTGGTATGTAACACTGTGTAAGTTTAAGGTGTCCAGCGTGTTACTGTGATGCATGTATATATTGTGATGCAATGTGATTGCCGTTGTAGTGGTATTTATCATACTGCATAATGATATTGTACGATATCACTGTCTATATTCACTGTACTGTGCATTAGATGTATATGGCTTATTTACAATTGATTACAAGTTTGGAACTGTAAACACCATCAATCTTATTCCTCTTCCACATCTCCTGGTAAGCACCATTTTACTCTCTGTTTTTTATAGGTTTAACTGTTTTAGATTCCACATATAAGTGATATCATATGGTGCTTGTCTTTCTCTGACTTATCTCACATAGCATAATGTGCTCAAGGCCCAGCCATGTTGTTGCAAATGGGAGGATTCATTTTTAAAATTTTATATCTCCATTGCTTAGTATAGAGTGCCTGCACATAGCAAGTGCTCAATAAATATTTGTTAAATGAAAGACTAATTGTTAGCTGTTTACAAGGCATGAATCAATAAGCTCTCAGAAATCTGAGTCTGTGTTTTCTCTTTCAAACTCATGCTCTGGCACAGAAAGCAATCTACATGGTGAGAAGGATTAGATTTAATTATTTTTTTTTAAATTGTTTTCCCTGATACATTTCTTATACCTTGGCATCAATATGCAGTCACTCTCTCTCTCTCTCTCTCTCTCTCTCAAACACACACAGAGAGTAAGCTCTTATCTTACCACGAACATCTGCGTTTTCTTGAAGAACACAGTACAAACAGGGCGTTCACCTGAAATGTTATACTGATGGAGCAGTGTGTCATCCTGTGCCTGCTTTGCATTCACTAATAGTTATGCAGGATGTGGTCCACAGAACCATGTGGCTTATTTTGGCTATCACTTACCCTTTGAGTATCTTTGGTAATTGTCTGGGTTGACAGAAGCCGCCAACATCTCATATTAGATGTTCCAATGGGTGCATCATGTGTTGATTGCTTTCTCTGTCAATTCATTCTTGTTGACCAGTAATGAAATCGATATGAAACTATTACAAATGGGTAGTTCATCAAATCTAAAGCAAGATGGACAGACTATTTCTTCTGAGTGGGGAATATTCCACATGGATGTTCTTTACCCCCTGTAGACCCAGGCACCTGCACATTTTCTGGCAGGAAGGGGAAACATAATGAAATGAAAAGGTGTAAAATATTCTCCAGTATATGAACGCTGCGTGTATAAATTCATAATCCGATGATTCATAAGAACTACAGCCAAAGCTGTTGTGTGTTTCTTGTTGTATCTGCATCACTCTGCCTATAATATATATGAAATATTACATTTGTTCTGAAATAAGTAGCTATACTTCTTGTGGCTTTCAGACAAAGAGGAGAGGGACTGAAGAAAACATGGAAAAATGGGTAGGGAGGTTGAAAGTGAAGGAAAGTCAGTTAACTAAACAGTGGATGCTAGAGTTTCAGACAACCATCTGAGAAGAGAACATTGAATACAAATAGGGTTCAGTGGCCTCCTCCCACATCCAGTGCTGAGAGAGTCTTAATTTTCAGGATCCCAATGGCAAACTGGATTTCACTATGTGTTTACACTATGCCCTTTTTTGTCTCTACTTGCCAATGTAATAAAAGTTGGTATCACATAATGCCCTGACTGTTAGAAAAATACTTATTCTAGATGTTTCAATAACAAGTTCATATTTTTGAAGGGTATTTGGCATTTTTTGTTTTCAAAATGATTTGTTTGACCCTTCTAACTACCCTGTAAAGTTGTCCAGGCAAATATATTTTATTCCCATTTTAGCAGAGAAAACTGAGACTTATGCCTACAGAGTCTACTGATGACAAAAAGGAACTAGAATCCATATCTCCTGACCCAGTTCAATATTCTAGCCATTAATTTTCCAGAAGATATAACATCTAGAAATATGATAAGAATTCACTTAGACAATTGTCAAATTAGGGACATAAAATCTTCACTTTATCAAAATAGATAACAAAATTTGTTCATTTTTATCTCTCTTCCCCCAAACAATAATCAATCCAAGACCATCCCAAATGGGTCAGAGAGCTGATATACATACAAGGGGCAAAGGAAAGAACTAACACTTTTGGAAAATCTCTTACGGACTGAGTTCAATACCAGGCATGTGAAAGGCAGTAAGTAACTTGTCTTAATGGCTGGTAGAAGGTAGATCTGTAATAATAAGGCCAATCCCATCACACCACATTACCTCCAATCTACTTACAATGGCCTTAGCAGAAAGTATATTTGCAACTTCTTGCCTATTATAGATAATCTATTATTCAGTTGGAAACAATTTGACCCTAGTCCAGGCTGATTTTTGTGATGAAGTTGAACTTAGGTGTGAGTTACAATGTGGATGATCTTCTCACCATATGACTTGACCCAATATGCTTACGTTTTCTGGGTGTTATTTTCATCCTATAAAATGAGTGATTTGAATAAAATTATTTACATTGTTTATTCTAGCTCTAAAATCACATCATGTGGTTTTATATAGTTCCTTGACATGTGATATACAGTACAAGCTAAGTGGTTATGGTGGCATGTGTTTCCACAACAACTGATATCATAATTAGGCAGGAATTAAAATGCCAGCTTTAGACAAACCAAGTTTGTAACCAAACAGGACCCTATGAAGCCTTCCCAGAAGAGACTCCCACCCATGTCTTCTACCTGCCTTTTGTCTGTAGAAGAACTTTAGTCAAAGAATAAATTTAATCAGAGAAGTGAGAAAATGCAGAAAGAAAGGAAAATAGTCAAACAATACAAAATAATAATAATTTAACCATTAAACAAAGTCAAGGACCTTTAGTTCTTCCTCAAGGACTATAGATAATATTCTGAGCCATGTCCTTTGAGATGTTTTGCAGATACTGAAACCCCACCAGGTGGAAGAAGTTAACTGTATGCTGTCCACAAGCTAATAGACCCCAAACCAGTTGGAACCAGAAGGTTGATGATGCTGACTCCTGATTACCTCACCACCGACCAATCAGAAGGTCCACGAGCTGACCACGCCCTGCTCCTTGAACACTGTAAGACTCCACGCTACCCGCTCCAGGGCTGGACACACAGTCTTGAGGGCATTCGCTCTCTGTAGCCCCTTTTGCCTGGCAAAGCAATAAAGCTAGTCTTTCCTACTTCACTCAAAACTATTTCTGCATTTCTATTCGGCATCGGTGAACAGAGGCCGAGTTTCAGCAACAGGTTGGCTAGTCACAGATTTACAGTTAATGTTACTAAATAGGTCACAAGTATAACCCAGGAAACAATATATGTTCCACAAGCTGTGATGAACATTAAAGAACACATTTCAAACTCATCATTTATCTATATTTTTAAATAAAAGTTATACAGAATAAGATCATTTACTTGCTGACTAATGCGGATACACTGGTTTCTATAAACAAATAAACATTAACATAAAGCCAATGTGGCAAATGACAATTGGACAGTCAGTGTCAAATTGTGGAACGACAGGTCAATAGAACAGAAAAACCCAATAGAACAAAGACTTTAGTTACTCCATTTTTTTCCCCTTTATTTGAAAGAAACCAGATCTGACAGTCCAAGTTTCAAGATGGCCTTTTGCTTATGCTACCATAAACAAAATATTAATCAGTGTCATAAATCTTAAACATTGGGGTAAATCAAACTCAGTCTCTAGGGATGCAGAAAATGAAGTCCAAAGAGGTGAAGTGATGTTCAAAATTATACAGATTTGGTTCCCAGAAAGAACCTCCACTCTCCCTATTTCCAAAATTCAAGGCCAGTGAAATTTTTTCCAATACACCCTGTGCATTGTTTTCTATATCAGGTTTACAGATTCCTGCAACAATAGCCCTCAAGGTTTTCATGGCTCCTTTCCACAGTGACTTTCCACAGTGACTGTGTGCCTTGCACTGTTCAATGAGACCAAAGCATACAGGATACAAGCAGAGACTTTAAAAGTGCTCGAGGGCTTTCCTGGTGGCGCAGTGGTTGAGAGTCCGCCTGCCGATGCAGGGGACACGGGTTCGTGCCTCGGTCCGGGAAGATCCCACATGCCGCGGAGCAGCTGGGCCCGTGAGCCATGGCCGCTGAGCCTGCGCATCCGGAGCCTGTGCTCCGCAATGGGAGAGGCCACAACAGTGAGAGGCCCGCGTATCGAAAGAAAAAAAAAAAGTGCTCGTGCATAGGGTCACTTCCATCCTTTGTGCTCTTAGAATCTGCTGGCACCACGTGAATAAGCCCAGTAAGTCTAATCTGCTGACTGATGGAAAACTTGAATCCAAGATGTCCTTGTCATACCACTTCACCTCCAGAATCCTAGTTGACCCACAGGTGGCCTAAGATGCATGAGTCCAGCTGAGATCAGCAGAATATGGCTTAACTGAGCCCTGCCCAGTTGACCCACACAATCAAAGCTAAATAAAGAGTTATTTTAAGCTACTAGATTTTGTGGTGATCTCTGAAATAGTGCAAACCCACGGATATAATCAGGGAGTGGCACCATCCCACCAGTTACCAAGCCAGATGTTTTGACTTCTCGCTGTCCCTCACGATTACCCTCCACATGAAATGATGCATCCAGCCCTGCAATTCTGCCTCATAAATGACTCATTCTGAATCATAAATGAACTGCTGCTTTCCTCGTAATTCCTCTGCCTCTGTCCTAGCCCAAAAGGCCATTATCCCTGGCCTGAATTTGTTTCGTCACACAGCCTGTCAGCTAGTAGTCCTGTCTCCATTCCTGCTAGCCTCCAATTCATCTTCCACTCTACGGTCAAGTTCTACAATTCATATCTGACAATAATATCCCCTTGTTCAAAATTTTCCGTGGCCTTCCATTATTCTTAAAATACAATCCAGACTTCAAATCGTGGTGAGGCACATATTCTCCTGCTCTTTTTAGTACAGAATTTTTCTTTCAAAATATAAGTGAGCAGGCATTCTGCCCTCAGAACTGGAGGTACCATTTCCCAAGGTGCTTATGTTACCAATTTCTCAACAATGGAATGTAGACAATTGTCAGTGTCTTAAAAGGAAATTGTGTATTGTCTATTTCCTCACTTCCTCCTGCAGGGTGGAAACTAGATGTGGTGCAAGGGAGCTAATGGACCGAATGGCTATGTAGACGGCACCCTAGGGAATGACGGAGCCCCAAGAAAGAAGGAACTTAAGTCTCTAGATGATCAGGTTGAGTAGAGCTGGCTACCCACAACAGATCACTCACCTTTCTTCGTATGGGTGCATGAGAGAAAAATAAGCTTCCATTTTGTTTGAGATACTGTATATGAGGTCTCTTTTTAGAGTTTCTTAGCTTATAGCCTAGTGAATATACATTATTTCCATGGATTGCCACATATGGCTTCTGTCACTGTGTGGGCCCCACTTTTTTCCAATCTCCTCTTCACCCTCTGAAGCTATAATCATCAGCTATTTACTTCCTAGAACACCCACCAAACATTTTACCTGAGTCTTTCCTCTTAGTCAATGCTTTTCCACCTCTATCCTTCCTCTTTATCTGACTAAATGCTACCCAATCTTAGGCCTATAGTCAATATTTTTCCTATAAACCTTCCCTATTGTCCCCCAAGTCTGGACAATTCTTTCCTTTCATGTGTGACTATCATATTCTGACTCATTCTATTAAGGCACAGAGCACATTATTTTGCATCAGTTCGCTTGTCTCTGACTAAATGCTAAATTTTGTAAATGCAAAAACAATGTCTCTTTCATTCACCACCATATGTCCAAATGATAGTGTGATGCTTGGTATGTATTGGGCATTATACATATTAATTGAATAAATTAATGGAAAAGTATGAAAAAAAGACTGAAAAGAAATGTATTTGAAAATAAATGGTAGTTATTTCTAGGTAGTAGGGATATAAGGGATTTTTTAAATTTTTGTTTATTTCAGTATTTTCCAAAGTCTCTAGAGGGTGCATATGTTACTTTCATCATCACAAACCACAATATAACAAACTATTTTTTCTAAAGTATATATTGGAAACAAAAGCTGACTTCTAATTTTGATGTACACACAGCCATGAATATAAACATTAACTGGATAAAAAATACTTCTGCCTACTAGTTACAACAAATATTGTATGCCCAGGCTAGCAACAAGGAAATCTGAAATACTGTAATTGACCAATTTTGACGTCTATCCCTGGAGAGATGAAGAAAATCAATAGGGGCTTCTTCTCCCTTTCTCTAAGATGAATTTGTGTGTAATAGGAGATACACTGCGGATGATGGATGTGGGCTACACATATTCCCTTGGAGCTTGTTTGCAAAGGCTTATTTGTCCTGTCTTCCACCTAAGTTTTCATAAACGCTTTAAGGATTAGAGTTGTTTTGCAACTGAAATTTTACTCTCTGGAGAGACTGTGAGAGAATCTTATGGTCTAGTCTCAGGACATTTGCATAGGATTGCATTTTATAATTGAAAATGTAAAAACTGCCCCATTTATTCTAGCCCTTAGAACAAATTAGTAAATGTCCAGCTCATGTGGATTTGAGAAAGCAGAGCATCTATTGGAAGTATTTACTCCTCATACGTGGGAATAAGCATCAGACATGTTGATTTCTTTGTCAGCAGCTGGAAGATACTCTATTGGGTTAATAACCTAATATTACTTTGATAGATAAAAGGAAGAATTATACCAATCTACTTTCCATAATCTTATTTCCTTGTGTTAAAACCTTACCATATTCTACTACCAAAATGGAAAGAAATGCAATCCATCAGATTTGAGATTCCTACTAAATCTTCGATGAATTGATGATTTTCAATATAATAAATTGATTATTTCTATGATAGGAGTCAGAACCTGAACTCTGAGATCTTTTGTTGAATTTTTCCCACAACATATCAACTAAGATTGAGTTAATGTATAACAACAAAACAAAACAAAACAAAACGTGTTTGGGGTTTGTAAGGGAGTTATTACACATTGAATTAAATCATACACTTAGTATTTAATTTTTGTCTACAAAGTCCTTTTCTAGAAACTTCCCTCTGTTTAAACACTTCTAATATCAGGAACTTTACTACTTTTAGAAACAGTTTATTCTATTCTTGGCCTATTTTATCTTTGTGTCAAGTTGTAAAGTTATTTACCTGTCATGTCACTTGAAACTCAACAGCTTGGTGGGGGAGGGGGGACTCTATAATTAAGCTGTAAACATTACAATTTTTAAATAAGGATATAGACTAAGTCATTTTAGTAAGGGCCAAAGTTAATAAGTGCAGAGTAAGGTCTAGAACAGGGGTTGGCAAACTGTGGCCCATGAGCAGCCTGTTTCTAAAGGCCAACGGATAGCTTTTGCATTTTAAAATTGTTTGAAAGAAAGAAAAAGTAATATTTCGTAGTACATGGAAATATATGGCATTTACAATTTAATATCCATAAATAAAGCTTTATTGGGATACAGCCACATTCATTTGGTGACATACTGCCTATTGCTGTTAGCGCACCATGTAGAGTTGAATAATTGTGACAGACACAAGTGTAAAATAGTTTTAACATCTAGCTCTTTACAGAAAAAGAAAATTTGATCCAGTCTAGAAAAACGTTGCCCAATAGAAACATAATGTAAAGCATAAACATATTTAAAATTTTTTAGTAGCCACATTAAAAACTATAAACAGAAATGGGTAAAATTAAATTTAATAATATATTTTATTTAAGTCAAAATACCCCAAACATGATATCGGCTTAATCAATCAATATATAAAATATATAAAATCAATCAATATAAAATTATAAGTGCAATATTTTTTTCACATAAAACTTTAAAATTTAGTGTGTATTTCACATGCACAGCTCCTATCTATTCAGACTATCCATTTTAAGAGCTCATGACCACCTATAACCTATAGCTGGCAGCTACAATATTGAGCACTGCAGGTACAGATGATAGGTCTGCTCATGTTCAGTAGCATCTCCGGCTACTAAATAATATGTTTACATTTTATTGAGTTCATGTTTCCTGCCCTATTCTCCTGATTCTCCCCTTTCCTGCTGGAGGCCTGGGTCAAGGGTGGTTTGCTGGGGTTGGGGGAGTCTCGGTTAACAGGGTGTAGAAATGAGGCACTTATTGGTGCGCTTGTAGTTCATGGCTCTGGTGGCAAAATCCTGAAAGTACACTTGTTTATTTCTACCCAAGTTAAAATTCTATATTCTGAACTGAATGTAATAATCTGGATGTTGCCTCTCGATTACAGAACAGGAAGAAATGCCATTTCTTTTGCTCTAGCGACGATTTTGCTGTTACTGTAGTCTGTCCAATTAGTTTTCTTGGCAGCTACATCTCACCATTGATTCTTATTATACCCATAGGAAAATATCACCTCTATATCTTTTTTTAAAGTGTTGCAATTAAAGCCACAGAAGCCCGACTTACCCTTAAGTAGGGCTTCTTTCCGTTCTCACTTCTAGGTTGTGATTCAGAACTATGCTCACATGGAACACTGGTAGTTGACAAGCAGAACTGTGTTCTCCAGCTACAAAAACAAACAAAAAACAATGTCAGTATTCCCATTCTGAATGGGAAGAAAAGAGAAATTGATTGATCATATTGACTTCAGTTCACCTTATTTTATTAATATATTGTGAGTTAATTTTTCTGAATTCTATTTTTGTTAAACATCTTGATCATTAAAAGATAATAAAATGAGTGGCAAAACCTGTTACTGGAAGAACTCAAAAGATCACGCATGATTACTTAATTCAAGCACTTTTATTTTTTGCAGACTTCTGTTCACAGAGCTGTGATTTTATAGTGTTTTTAATTTGCACAGTAATGTTTTAATGTAGTAAAATTATTCCCAGATTTTAAGATGGAATTAAACACATCAAAAGTGTACATCATTAAAAGATTCCATTTGGTTGTTTCAGATGATAACAGTATAGTTCCATGTGTTTCAGCATCTGAGCATGGCCAAGACCCGCTGTTTTAGAATATATTTCACTCTTCTTTGTCAGTGTTACCTTATTCTCTCTTTCCTTACTGTTTTTACATCAAACCCAGAGTGCTGAATGGATAGTGTGAAGTATGAGCTCTGACTATAAAAGTGTACAAATCAGTTCCTATTTCTCTCCCTTTCAAACAATAAATTAAAGCAAATGTTAACAGTTACAGGTCTAAGAAAGAATAGTTCAAGAGTTATAATTATGGTTCTAAAACAACAGTTATATGTTACTGCTCAACGAATATTAGATATGCTCATCTTTTTCCAGTGAGGAAATTCAGTGAATATAAGAACTGACAGTAATAATATAACAATGGTAGCTAAAATTTTTATGGGGTCTTACTTGATGATAACGCTGTGCAAAGATTTCACATATGATATCTCACTGAATACTCACAACATCTCTACGAGATTACTCTCAATATTGTTCCCATTTTACAGGTGAGGAAACAGATTTATCGAGGTTGAATAATTTTTTCAAGGTTAAAAATATATAAGAACACTGATTTTCTCAAATAAAATACTGGGGTTTTTTGGTTATTCATTGAGGAACCAATGGTGAAAATATTTATTTTTGATATGATGGTCTGTTCCCTTCTAAAGTATATTTTTGTGAAAATTCTAGCTTTCATTTTAAACCTCTAACAAAATCAACTTCTAAATATGCTGTTTATTTTCCAAAATAAGTCGATTTGATTCTGAAAAAAAATATATCTGCAAAACCAGAATACAAATGACAACAATGGCACATAATAAACTGTATTGTTTTATAAATAGTGCCTTTCCCCTAAGGAATAGAAATAATGAAAGGATGTCACACTCAGACTTGAGTAATTTATAAATAATAAATAAACTGTATCATGATCACAGAATTATCATCTCCCCTACTGAACTTGCTTCTTTCCTGGTTTTCCATTTTTTTTGTGAATAAGACTGCCCTCCTCCCAGAAATGTGGGTTCAAACTCTCACAGTCTTTCACTTCTCTCCTTCCCACGTGGAATAATTTACCAACTCTTTTAATTCTGAATGAACAACAAACATATCCCTTCTTTTTCCTTTTCACCTCCAATCACCATAATCATTTTGGCTTTCCTTTTCCTGTTGCAGTTGCCTCCAAATTTACATCCTTGATGAGGCCTCTTCCTTCTGATTCACCTTGGTTATTTCTGCAAAATTCCTTTTTCTCAAGCAAAGTTCTGCATAGTAGTTAAGAGCATTAATTCTGGAGTCAAGTTACCAGGGTTCAAATTCTGCCTCCACCACTGACCCACTCGGATTCTGGGCCAGTCCCTGAAACACTAGGCCCCATTTTCTCTAACATGAGAATAATAGTATTGCCTATGTCATCAGGTTATTATGAAGACTATATAAAATAAAATCGACACAGTCCTTAAAATAGTGCCCAGAACAAAAATTATTAACTATTATTATTATATTCAGGGGAATATAATAGACACACTCAGTGGTTTTAAGTTTCTAAATGTGGCATTCAAGATCCTCGATATCTGGTTCCAATCCATTCTTGCAATCACAATTTCTCATGATGCCAACTCAATTCAATTCAACATCTGTTTAGCCAGAACCCATCTATACAATGGAGAGGATTAAAAAGCCAGACACAGTACTTATCAGTGAGGCAAGATGTGGACTGAGCCTCTTCATAAATGAGGATTTCACCAGACCGGGCCACTAAGAGAAAGGAGGAGAGAACACACAAAGCATTCACACCCACACTACACTCAGCCATACAGGACCATGTTATATATTTGCCTGTGTCCTCCCCTCCTCAAGTCTTCTTCTATGCTCTCTGCTCAGAATTCCCATTTTCCCTTCATCAGCAACACTTATAAATCTTTTACATCTCCTAAGACTCAATTCAAAAGTTTTTTATTCAAGGAAGCCTTGATTTCACTATCTGGAAATCCTTTGCATTTTTCCTTCCCATGGCATCTTAGCCAGATCTTTCTGTGGGGCTTCATACACTCTATCTTCATAGTTATTTACGCATAAAATATAAGCTCCTTGAAATTAGGAGCTATGTAAAATTTATTTTTTACCTCTTATAACACTCGGACAATCTCTAATAAATATCTGGAAGATATTTGTGTAATTAAATGAATGTCGTTTTAAAGTCAGAAGAACTCAGGATGGAAAAGTGATTTGCTCAAGTCACTGACCCTGATTATAAGTTCCCTCAGGACAGAAATGATGTTAGCCTTGTTCATCACCATATTCCTGATATAGTATGCCACAAATAAGTATCAGACCATACCAGCGGCAGAAGTATTCACCAAAATCCAGTCTTCACAACTCCAAGGTCATTATTCACTCCTTTAAATTATGAATTTTTGCATTATTTGAAATCTAAGAATTATACACCCTTCTCACAATTCTGTGTTAATGTGTCTATTATCTGAATATTATAGCTAAATGTATTCATTGATTTGACTTTATATAGATGATTATGGACTAATATTTATACATAGTATGTGTCTATTCTTTTATGGCTAAAAACATAATGAAAGTGTATTTGTGTTTAAACATATATTTTTCCATTTAAAGTTTATGGAAATTCTAGACTTGCATGATAGATTATTTTGGAAGGCAGCTATGCTCACCACTATACCACCAACACACACTATAGATTCTTTTGAATTCATGTTGTAAAAGAAAGGAGGCTTGAAGTCGGAGGAAGATAGCGGAAGAGTCAGACACTGAGGTCACCTTCCTCCCCACAGATACATCAGAAATACATCTACACGTGGAAGAACTCCTACAGAACACCTCCTGAATGCTAGCAGAAGACCTCAGACTTCCCAAAAGGCAAGAAACTCCCCCACGTACCTGGGTAGGGCAAAAGAAAAAAGGAAAAACAGAGACAAAAGAATAGGAACGGGACCTGCACCAATGTGAGGGAGCTGTGAAGGAGGAAAGGATTCCACACACTAGGAAGCCCCTTCTCGGGCGGAGACTGCGGGTGGCGGAGGGGGAAAGCTTCGAAGCCGCGGAGGAGAATGCACAGCAACAGGGGTGCGGAGGGCAAAGCGGCAAGATTCCCGCACAGAGGATCGGTGCCGACCGACACTCACCAGCCCGAGAGGCCTGTCTGCTCACCCGCCGGGGCAGGCGGGGCTGGGAGCTGAGGCTCTGGCTTCCGTCAGATCACAGGGAGAGGACTGGGGTTGCCGGTGTGAACACAGCCTGAAGGGGTTAGTGCACCACGGCTAGCTGGGAGGGAGTCTGGGGGAAAAGTCTGGAGCTGACGAAGAGGCAAGAGACTTTTCTTCCCTCTTTGTTTCGTGGTGCGCGAGGAGAGGTGATTAAGAGCGCTGCTTAAAGGAGCTCCAGAGACGGGCGCGAGTTGCGGCTAAAAGCGCGGACCCCAGAGAAGGCATGAGACGCTAAGGCTGCTGCTGCCACCACCAAGAAGCCTGTGTGCGAACACAGGTCACTCTCCACACCTCCCTTCCGGGGAGCCTGTGCAGCCCGCCACTGCCGGGGTCCCGGGATCCAGGGACAACTTCCCCGGGAAAACGCACGGCGCGCCTCAGGCTGGTGCAACGTCATGCCAGCCTCTGCCGCCGCAGGCCCGCCCCGCACTCCGTGCCCCACCCCCCGGCCTGAGTGAGCCAGAGTCCCCGAAGCAGCTGCTCCTTTAACCCCGTCCTGTCTGAGCGAAGAACAGACGCCCTCCGGTGACCTACATGCAGAGGCGGGGCCAAATCCAAAGCTGAGCCCCGGGAGCTGTGGGAACAGAGAAGAGAAAGGGAAATCTTTCCCAGCAGCCTCAGAAGCAGTGGATTAAATCTCCACAATCAACTTGATGTACCGTGCATCTGTGGAATACATGAATAGACAACGAATCATCCTAAATAGAGGAGGCAGACTTTGAGAGCAAGATTTATTATTTTTTCCCCATTTCCTCTTTTTGCGAGTGTGTATGTGTATGCTTCTCTGTGACATTTTGTCTGTACAGCTTTGCTTTCACCATTTGTCCTAGGGTTCTATCTGTCCGTTTTTTTGTTGTTTCTTTTTTACTTAAAAAAATTTTTTTTTTCTTAATAATTATTTTTTATTTTAATAACTCTTTCTTTCTTTCTTTCTTTCTTTCTTTCTTGCTTTCTTTCCTTCTTTCTTTCTTTCTTTCTTTCCTTCTTTCTTCCTTTCTTTCTACTTTTTATCCCTTTTATTCTGAGCCATGTGGATGAAAGGCTCTTGGTGCTGCAGCCAGGAGTCAGTGCTATGCCTCTGAGGTGGGAGAGCCAAGTTCAGGACACTGGTCCACAAGAGACCCCCCAGCTCCACATAATATCAAACGGTGAAAATCTCCCAGAGATCTCCATGTCAACACCAGCACCCAGCTTCACTCAACGACCAGCAAGCTACAGTGCTGGACACCCTATGCCAAACAACTAGCAAGACAGGAAGACAACCCCACCCATTAGCAGAGAGGCTGCCTAAAATCATAATAAGTCCACAGACACCCCAAAACACACCACCAGACGTGGACCTGCCCACCAGAAAGACAAGATCCAGCCTCATCCACCAGAACACAGGCACTAGTCCCCTCCACCAGGAAGCATACACAACCCACTGAACCAACTGTAGCCACTGGGGACAGACACCAAAACAATGGGAACTACGAACCTGCAGCCTGCAAAAAGGAGACCCCAAACACAGTAAGAGAAGCAAAATGAGAAGACAGAAAAACACACAGCAGATGAAGGAGCAAGATAAAAACCCACCAGACCTAACAAATGAAGAGGAAATAGGCAGTCTACCTGAAAAAGAATTCAGAATAATGATAGTAAAGATGATCCAAAATCTTGGAAATAGAATAGACAAAATGCAAGAAACACTTAACAGGGACCTAGAAGAAATAAAGATGAAACAAGCAATGATGAACAACACAATAAATGAAATTAAAAATACTCTAGATGGGATCAATAGCAGAATAACTGAGGCTAAAGAACGGATAAGTGACCTGGAAGATAAAATAGTGGAAATAACTACTGCAGAGCAGAATAAAGAAAAAAGAATGAAAAGAATTGAGGACAGTCTCAGAGACCTCTGGGACAACACTGAATGCACCAACATTCGAATTATAGGGGTTCCAGAAGAAGAAGAGAAAAAGAAAGGGACTGAGAAAATATTTGAAGAGATTATAGTTGAAAACTTCTCTAATATGGGAAAGGAAATAGTTAATCAGGTCCAGGAAGAACAGAGAGTCCCATACAGGATAAATCCAAGGAGAAACACGCCAAGATACATATTAATCAAACTGTCAAAAATTAAATACAAAGAAAACATATTAAAAGCAGCAAGGGAAAAACAACATATAACACACAAGGGAATCCCCATAAGGTTAAGAGCTGATCTTTCAGCAGAAACTCTGCAAGCCAGAAGGGACTGGCAGGACATATTTAAAGTGATGAAGGAGGAAAACCTACAACCAAGATTACTCTACCCAGCAAGGATCTCATTCAGATTTGATGGAGAAATTAAAACCTTTACAGGCAAGCAAAAGCTGAGAGAGTTCAGCACCACCAAACCAGCTTTACAACAAACGCTAAAGGAACTTCTCTAGGCAAGAAACACAAGAGAAGGAAAAGACCTACAATAACAAACCCCAAACAATTAAGAAAATGGGAATAGGAACATACATATCGATAATTACCTTAAATGTAAATGGATTAAATGCTCCCACCAAAAGACATAGACTGGCTGAATGGATACAAAAACAAGATCCATATATATGCTGTCTACAAGAGACCCACTTCAGATCTAGAGACACATACAGACTGAAAGTAAGGGGATGGAAAAAGATATTCCATGCAAATGGACACCAAAAGAAAGCTGGAGTAGCAATTCTCATATCAGACAAAATAGACTTTAAAATAAAGATTATTAGAAGAGACAAAGAACGACACTACATAATGATCAAGGGATCAATCCAAGAAGAAGATATAACAATTGTAAATATTTATGCACCCAATGTAGGAGCATCTCAGTACATAAGGCAAATACTAACAGCCATAAAAGGGGAAATTGACAGTAACACGTTCATAGTAGGGGACTTTAACACACCACTTTCACCAATAGACAGATCATCCAAAATGGAAATAAATAAGGAAACACAAGCTTTAAATGATACATTAAACAAGATGGACTTAATTGATATTTATAGGACATTCCATCCAAAAACAACAGAATACACATTTTTCTCAAGTGCTCATGGAACATTCTCCAGAATAGATCATATATTGGGTCACAAATCAAGCCTTGGTATATTTAGGAAAATTGAAATTGTATCAAGTATCTTTTCCGACCACAACGCTATGAGACTAGATATCAATTACAGGAAAAGATCTGTAAAAAATACATGGAGGCTAAACAATACACTACTTAATAACGAAGTGATCACTGAAAGAGGAAATAAAAAAATATCTAGCAACAAATGACAATGGGGACACGACGACCCAAAACCTATGGGATGCAGCAAAAGCAGTTCTAAGAGGGAAGTTTATAGCAATACAATCCTACCTTAAGAAACAGGAAACATCTCGAATAAACAACCTAACCTTGCACCTAAAGCAATTAGAGAAAGAAGAACAAAAAAACCCCCCAAAGTTAGCAGAAGGAAAGAAATCATAAAGATCAGATCAGAAATAAATGAAAAAGAAATAAAGGAAATGATAGCAAAGATCAATAAAACTAAAAGCTGGTTCTTTGAGAAGATAAACAAAATTGATAAACCATTAGCCAGACTCATCAAGAAGAAAAGGGAGAAGACTCAAATCAATAGAATTAGAAATGAAAAAGGAGAAGTAACAACTGACACTGTAGAAATACAAAAGATGATGAGAGATTACTACAAGCAACTCTATGCCAATAAAATGGACAACCTGGAAGAAATGGACAAATTCTTAGAAGTGCACAACCTGCCAAGACTGAATCAGGAAGAAATAGAAAATATGAACAGACCAATCACAAGCACTGAAATTGAAACTGTGATCAAAAATCTTCCAACAAACAAAAGCCCAGGGCCAGATGGCTTCACAGGCGAATTCTATCAAACATTTAGAGAAGAGCTAACACCTATCCTTCTCAAACTCTTCCAAAATATAGCAGAGGGAGGAACACTCCCAAACTCATTCTATGAGGCCACCATCACCCTGATACCAAAACCAGATAAGGATGTCACAAAGAAAGAAAACTACAGGCCAATATCACTGATGAACATAGATGCAAAAATCCTCAACAAAATACTAGCAAACAGAATCCAACAGCACATTAAAAGGATCACACACCATGATCAAGTGGGGTTTATCACAGGAATGCAAGGATTCTTCAATATATGCAAATCAATCAATGTGATACACCATATTAACAAAATTGAAGGAGAAAAACCGTATGATCATCTCAATAGATGCAGAGAAAGCTTCCGACAAAATTCAACACCAATTTATGATAAAAACCCTGCAGAAAGTAGGCACAGAGGGAACTTTCCTCAACATAATAAAGGCCATATATGACAAACCCACAGCCAACATCATCCTCAATGGTGAAAAACTGAAATCATTTCCACTAAGATCAGGAAAAAGACAAGGTTGCCCACTCTCACCACTCTTATTCAAAATAGTTTTGGAGGTTTTAGCTAGAGCAATCAGAGAAGAAAAGGAAACAAAAGGAATCCAAATCGGACAGGAAGAAGTAAAGCTGTCATTGTTTGCAGATGACATGATACTATACATAGAGAATCCTAAAGATGCTACCAGAAAACTACTAGAGCTAATCAATGAATTTGGTAAAGTAGCAGGAGAAACACGCCAAATAGCAGGATACAAAATTAATGCACAGAAATCTCTGGCATTCCTATACACTAATGATGAAAAATCTGAAAGTGAAATCAAGAAAACACTCCCATTTATTGCAACAAAAAGAATAAAATATCTGGGAATAAACCTACCTAAGGAGACAAAAGACCTGTAGGCATAAAATTATAAGACACAGATGAAAGAAATTAAAGATGATACAAATAGATGGAGAGATATACCATGTTCTTGGATTGGAAGAATCAACATTCTGAAAATGACTCTACTACCCAAAGCAATCTACAGATTCAATAAAATCCCTATCAAACTACCACTGGCATTTTTTCACAGAACTAGAACAAAAAATTTCACAATTTGTATGGAAACACAAAAGACCCCAAATAGCCAAAGCAATCTTGAGAACAAAAAACGGAGCTGGAGGAATGAGGCTCCCTGACTTCAGGCTATACTACAAAGCTACAGTAATCAAGACAGTATGGTACTGGCACAAAAACAGAAAGATAGATCAGTGGAACAGGATAGAAAGCCCAGAGATAAACCCATGCACATATGGTCACCTTATCTTTGATAAAGGAGGTAGGAATGTACAGTGGAGAAAGGACAGCCTCTTCAATAAGTGGTGCTGGGAAAACTGGACAGGTACATGTAAAAGTATGAGATTAGAACAATCCCTAACACCATACACAAAAATAGGCTCAAAATGGATTAAAGACCTAAATGTAAGGCCAGAAACTATCAGATTCTTAGAGGAAAACATAGGCAGAACACTCTATGACATAAATCACAGCAAGATCCTTTTTGACCCACCTCCTAGAGAAATGGAAATAAAAACAAAAATAAACAAATGGGACCTAATGAAACTTCAAAGCTTTTGCACAGCAAAGGAAACCATAAACAAGACCAAAAGACAATCCTCAGAATGGGAGAAAATATTTGCAAAGGAAGCAACTGACAAAGGATTAATCTCCAAAATTTACAAGCAGCTCATGCAGCTCAATATCAAAAAAACAAACAACCCAATCCAAAAAAGGGCAGAAGACCTAAATAGACATTTCTCCAAAGAAGATATACAGATTGCCAACAAACACATGAAAGAATGCTCAACATCATTAATCATTAGAGAAATGCAAATCAAAACTACAATGAGATATCACCTCACACTGGTCAGAATGGTCATCATCAAAAAATCTGGAAACAATAAATGCTGGAGAGGGTGTGGAGAAAAGAGAACCCTCTTGCACTGCTGGTGGGAATGTGAATTGGTACAGCCACTATGGAGAACAGTATGGAGGTTCCTTAAAAAACTACAAATAGAACTACCATATGACCCAGCAATCCCACTACCGGGCATATACCCTGAGAAAACCATAATTCAAAAAGAGTCATGTACCACAATGTTCATTGCAGCTCTATTTACAATAGCCAGGAGATGGAAACAACCTAAGTGTCCATCATCAGGTGAATGGATAAAGAAGATGTGGCACATATATACAATGGAATATTACTCAGCCATAAAAGGAAACGAAATTGAGTTATTTGTAGTGAGGTGGATGGACCTATAGTCTGTCATACAGAGTGAACTAAGTCAGAAAGAGAAAGACAAATACCATATGCTAACACATATATATGGAAGCTAAGAAAAAAAAAATGTCACGAAGAACCTAAGGGTAAGACGGGAATAAAGACACAGACCTACTAGAGAATGGACTTGAGGATATGGGGAGGGGGAAGGGTCAGCTGTGACAAAGTGAGAGAGTGCCATGGACATATATACATTACCAAACGTAAAATAGATAGCTAGTGGGAAGCAGCCGCATAGCACAGGGAGATCAGCTAGGTGGTCTGTGACCACCTAGAGGGGTGGGATAGGGAGGGTGGGAGGGAGGGAGACGCAAGAGGGAGGAGATATGGGAACATATGTATAACTGATTCACTTTGTTATAAAGCAGAAACTAACACACCATTGTAAAGTAATTATACTCCAATAAAGATGTAAAATAAATAAATAAATAAATAATTTTAAATCTAAAAGAAAAAGAAAAAGAAAGGAGGCTTAGGCACTGGTGAGCAGAAGATTGTCATTTAAATGAGTAATATCTGCAAAGCATTTCAGAATGTGAGATTACAGATTTTGCTGAACATTATATTTGGCTAAAAAATAAAAACAAATCTCAGCAGATTTGTTTAATTGAATAGTGTTTTCAAATCCACTTTCATTAGCTAGAGTGCCGCAGGACCCAGCAGTTCAGGAAAGGAATCCATTTCTAGTAGCTTATAGAGATAATGATAAGCCATCTTAATGTCTGGGTTTATTAAAAATGACTGAAATGCATTATAGGTCAGTGGTAACCATAATGGTTTACCAACCAGTGGGGTGGAGTTAAAAATGCATTAACATTTATACAAAAGAAAGCAAATAGCAGTGAGTCTCTATTGCTTTTGACATAGTTAAATGAACTGTTATTTCACTTTTGTAGCTAATAAAATAAGACCTGCAAAAATAGAAGAAATATTCCCTTTTGGAACTTGAACAATGTGAAAAATATAGTATTAATGAAATAGACAGCTTCTTTCTTTCTGCACATGAGTGGTGTATTCATTAAAATACACACACACATACATGCAGGAAGAAGAAGGAATCTTTCCTTAGACTAGATAGCAATCTCATTGATTCTTTTTATGACTAAGGTTTGATCAAGAAGAGCATACAGAATTAGAAAGTAAAACTTAACCCCAAGGAAGAGAGGAATAAACAGCTATGGAATGTACCTATGAAATATAATTATATAGAATCATATTAATCCCTGTCATTAATTTCAAGGCATTCCTTGATTTTGTTCCTGAAGATTTCAGACTCCTGGTCTTTCCATCCATGTTCATCTCTCTTTCTATTCATATACTCAAAAATATTTACTGAGGAGAGGTGAATAAGATGTGTACGATCACTGCCCTCATGCAGTTTGTGACTTAATCATGGAGGAATATGTTAAATAAATAATTTCATGAATATATCATTACAAATGTTATAAAGAAATTAATTTAAAAAGCACAGGATGCTCTAAGCAAGACCAGCTTCACAGGCATAGGGTCTGAGGAGTCTCATGAGAGTACATGCTCAGAAAAGCTGCAGACTTGGTTTAATGCTCTCCCATTGCTGTCTGGAAATTCTTGATAATTTTAAGTTTGAAATTGTGTGTTATAATCAAGTCCAGTGGTATAAGGGAACATGCACACGAGCAGAGGACATAGTACAACTTGAGTGTCCACCATTCTCTCCTGCCCCCATTCATATGTAGCACAGAATTCTGGTGGGCCTATGATATGTGGCAGTTCAGTGATACTTAAAGTTTTGAATATAAGTATCTTACGTCTAAGACCGAGTAAGCAGGCATACTGACAGCCCCCAGAGGCAACCCTTTCTGTTCTAACCAGAACCTACTTGAATGCAGAAAGAGGCTAATGACATCGAAAGAAATATGAACGACCAAGAAAGTCCATCACATCTTTTCTTATTCATGTTACTTTCTTGTATCAGCCAACAACTTATGCTGGATATGATGACATTGAAGAGAAGGGGAGGAAAGGATAACCCACAGTTCCTTTTTGTTTCCACCCTTCTTTATCCATCCGTAAGCTGCAAGTAGAGAACTTTGATAGAATATGTGCATATCAAGAAATGAAATAAAAACATCTAAATTAGTTTTGTGCAACATTACCTGTGTTCTGGTAAGAAGGAAATATACATGCATGTATGAGCGACAAAACAGGAATTGTGTAATTCTTACTTTTGCATACGTATTATACTCATATTTGCACTAAAACTGGCTTTGCACACTATCATGATAGATGTTAAAATATAATAATGAAAAATTTTATACTATAATTAATAATTTATTAAATTAATGCTAATAGTTACAAATTTTAACTTTTCTTTATGGAGAACAACATTAAATAACAAGTAAAAAACACCATGACAAGTCAAGAGAGAAGGAAGAAAGGAAAACCTTTATAATCTAATACTTTTCACAATGCTTTGTTTTACTTTTTGAACAAAGGGTTCCACATTTTCATTTTGGGCTGGGCTCTGCAAGTCATGTCAACCGACCTGCTGTAAGAGTGTGTAGCAAAGATCTGACTAAGCCTGGGACGTTAAGGGAGGACTTCTTGCTGAGTGACAATTAAACTGAGAGTAAAGAGGAGCACGAGTGAGGCAGATACAAAAGACAGTAGGAGGGGCTTCCCTGGTGGCGCAGTGGTTGAGAGTCCACCTGCCGATGCAGGGGACACGGGTTCGTGCCCTGGTCCGGGAAGATCCCACATGCCGCGGAGCGGCTGGGCCCGTGAGCCATGGCCGCTGAGCCTGCACGTCTGGAGCCTGTGCTCCGCAACGGGAGAGGCCACACAGTGAGAGGACTGCGTAAAAAAAAAAAAAAAAAAAGGCAGTAGGAGGCCTGAGAGGGAAGTTGGGAGGGTTAAATTTTCCAGGAAGAGGGTCAGATCCAAAGACACTAAAGGAAGAAGGAGGTAGGAGTGTTTGTGGAACAGAAATAAAATTAGTATGGTTGGAACTTAAGCAGGCAAGGGATTGCTCTGGGCAAAGCTTCCACCACGCTGCAGCTCTTGAAAGAAGAAAAACAATAGGGCTGAAACCAGGGCAACTGGAATATCCAGGCTTGAATAGGACAAAAACCACCCGAAGTTATTACTATGTGCCTGGCACTTTGCCAACTGACCTGCCAACGTTACTTTTTTGGTCCTCCCAACGACAAAGCAAAGTGGGATTTACTGGCTTCGTTATTCAGACAAGGAAATATGAGGCTCAGATAGATTGAGAAATTTGTCCCAGGTCATATAGCTGGTGAGTGACACTCACAGATGAAACATTCTTTCTGAATATAAACTAGAATGTAAGCCCCAGATGGAAAGAGACCTTGCCTGTCTTTGTGTTTCTATATTCTTAGCATATAGACCAATGCCTGGCACCAAATAAGCTCTCAATATTTGTTAAATGAATAAATGACTTGGGTGAGTCTTATTTGGAAAATCCACTGTGTCTTCTTGACTTCCAAAGGATTTTAGAGTATTTGGATGGAATTTTTGTCTATTTTGAGAATCAGTAATGTTTCTTTTCAAATGAACTACAAAAATGAAAAGGGAAAGCAGCAGGTTTAGCTGAAAGAGAAAAGACAGGAAGGTAGGGTATAGACTTTGCCTTTATTAACTGTATGACCTTGGTCAAGTCACTTCCCTTCAGTTCTTGGTTTTCTTCAGCAGAATAGAACAGGTCATGTGTGAGGTGCTTTCCGGTTCTTACACATTATGATTGATCCTGTGAATTGTCTGGCAATAACGGAACTCAATGCCTAAAGTTTCTTTACAACAGAGAGGAAACACAAACTATGATCATACAATTCTGAGGCACCAAATTCCTCAAACAATCTCACTCCATTTATTCATTCATTCATTCTTTTATCAAGCCTTTCTGAAAGGTGTACCACGTGCCCACAAGAAACCTTCTGCTGAAATGATGAAATGAACAAATGATCTCCATTTCTGGAAGCAGGAAGACCTTGAGTCAGCAAAGCCTGGGTTAGAGTTTATCTGCTACTCAAAGATGGTAAAAGCCAAATCTATTTCCATTTTGAATCATGATTCAGGTATCAAGCAAAGCCAACGCTGCTCTAATGCAGAAAAATAATGCCAGCACCCTTCAGAATAAATTCCGACGTGTGACTCATTTGACTAGTTTCCTCACTTTGACTTTCCCTTGGTGAAACAGCAAAGGCAGAGAGCTGTAAAACCTCCTACACAAAACGAGATCAGTGCCTTCCGTTCATCAAAACCAGTCCCATTGACACAGAGGCAAGCACGCGATCAAGAGGATCAGGGCAGGAAGAATAATGGACTCTGGCTCACGCAGGGTCCAAGAGGCAGAGCCCATGGAGAAGAGACAGACACAATATTTCTACATTGAGGTATGACTTTCTTGGTAGTGCAAGAGACATTTCTTACAGGAAGTGAGCATCACAAAGGGATGAAGAATGAAGCACCCAGCCTAGATGGTTGGGGAACTTCTGTTGTTTCTCATATTTGGGGGTGATGAGCAAGGGAAGAAGGCAAGTTTTACTTACCTGCTTATGAAGAGTAGAAAACCTCAGAAGGAGTCAAACTAGCCAACACCTGGAGCAATCTAGCAAATATTATGAATAGATTTATTTTGAAATTGAAGGACTGAATGAGTTAATTACAGTTAACAGGCAATCACAGTTTTTCAAAGCAAGGAGATTGTAGAATGTACCTCCCAGACCTTCAATTTCAGAGAGCTTAATGGAAGGGACCCAGCTGCTGTGCTCTGAAATCAATTGCCACATTTGTCCCCCAGCTATGCTTTCGCTCAAGCTGCTTCCAGTCAAGGACTGAGCATAGCAGGTTTGTCTCTGTAAGACATGGGACTCCTCTGACAGCTGACTCTGTCCTGAGGACTCCCTGACAGCCTTACTGAATCTTTCTTGTTCTTCACAGTGATCTATCTAGAATGTTTCCACCCAACCTCCGTTCCTTCTCTCCTTCACTTGGGATTAGAAGTGCATCCTGGTCTGATGGTTCTCCAGCCTTCCTATGAACTCCATCTTCATTTTCTTTCAAAAGCCTTAATTTTTAGAAAATCTAGTCTTTGTGACTGCTTCTTGGGAGACCTAGACTAACACAAAGATACATCTGGAGAAGATACATGCTGAGTGAACCACTCAGTCTCAATCTGGTGAATGATTCACTGAGGAAGACACCAGCTCAGCACTTACTGAACTGAAAGGAATATGAACACGTTGGAATGTACTGAGTACTAATTATGTGTTGGGTGCTGTACTAACTGCTTCTCATGCCTTATTTCACTTAATTCTTTCAACAACCCCATGTAGTAGTTTTTTTATAGATGAAACTGTAGCTTGCCAGCGCATGGGTGTTGGAGCTAGAATTCCAAGCCAGGTCTTTATTTTACTTTATTGGTTTAAAGTAGTTTATTGCTTTAAAATACTTTATCTGTTTTAAAGTCTATGCCTTTGCCCTTTACTATAGCCATTACCAACAGTATCCTTGCTATCGTTTTATAGGGTAAGAAAACATTACTAATACACCTATAGAAGAAAAATATTCAATTTACCACCACTAACACCACCACAATTATCGTCATCATTATCATCAGCCTCATGTTCATCGTCATCATCAGTCACAATTCTAAAAGGGACTTACAGTTATTGATCATATATATATATATGATTTTATGATTACACAGTGCATTAGGCAAACCCTAGAAATAAAGCTCAGAGATGGCTTCTCGACCTAAGTCCAGCATTGTTTCACTGTATCATGCCGCCTCCTTGTCTGTGCTACGTCTTTGCCCAAGGTGAATTAAAGATGTTGGAGATTTAAGACTTTCTTTATATACCAGTTTTTAACTGCCAATAGGACACTTGAAATCTTGGTTTAATAGCTGGACTCAGTAAGACAAATCTGATGTCCTTATTCTAGAAACAGCTTTCTCTCTAGGACAAGGAGGATTGGGCAATTTGGGTGGTATTATAGGAAACCTTTTGCCTCTGGGTCAAAGTCACTGGGCTCCAGACCAAATCAGTGATGATCAAATGCCAGTCTGTCTGACAGCTGTCTGGTGGCCTCTGTGATAGGGCCTCTAGCCAGTCACTTGTGGGCAACCGTCCATGCTACATCCAGTGCCTGCTGCCATTTCTAATGACAGGCACAGTAGAAAGGTTGGCAGTTCAAGTAGGCATGGAGACCCGGGTATCCATTATTCGAGACCAACACTTAAATTCTGATTTAATAACAGCTCCCAAACCAGTAGCAATTTCTCTCCAAAAGAAGGGTCTTTCACTGGCCCATCTGCCCTACTCATCAGCCCACCACTTTCTTTTTTCCAATAGTGAGATGAAATTTTACCTTTGAATTAAGCACAAGGTCAGATAAAATAAGTCACTGTGAGCAGTCATTATATTTTCTGTCACTGGACCAATTAAGATTTCCAGCTGTCACTTTCTGATGTTGCAGCTCCATAAAACATGACACTGAGATGCATTGACCTGTGTCAAAGCTGCTTCTGAGGGAAAACTGGACCCAAAATAATGATAATTGTCATAGGATGTCACACCATTAAATGAAAACATAAAAAGCAAAATGCTGTGGGGAATCTGCAAAGTCATCCTCCTTGTCGAGGTGAGACCATATTATATCAAAGCAAGCCCATTGTTTCAGTGACTGTCCCCGCTCTGTAGTGGATACCCTCCCTGGTCTCTAAAGCAGATTATGCCCAGTTCATGCTAATTTGATTTCAATTGGATTTTCAAACTGAAAAAAAAAATATATATGTATATATTATATATAATATATATATGTATATATACATATATATATAGTCATTTGAATAAGAGAATCTTGTTGGAACCTCAAGATTTATGCAAAGTACTTTATCTACTTCTATACTTTCAAAATGTTCAGTCCATTAGATTCACTTTACCAAAAATGTAAACGCTATCCAATCTTGGTACGACTGGAACCTAAATTTCTTTTTGTCCACCAACTTTGAGGGGTGTGTGTGTGTGTGTGTGTGTGTGTGTGTGTGTGTGTGTGTATTTGGCTAATGGAGGTCTAGTTTAAAAAAGTATAGCATTTACTGGAAATGAAATGGAGAGTAAGTAGAAGAAGTTAAAAGTACATCTAATAATCACCATCACAAGAAGAAATGGCATCCAAGGAACACTAAAATTAAATAATGAAATTTTGTCCCTATTCTGCATTACTAGAAGCGCTTTTTAATGTAAAAGCATAACTGTAAATATATTAAAAACCATTGAAATATGTATTTTAAACATATGAACTTTATGGTATGTAACATATATAAAGAAAACTATTAAAAAAAAAAAAAACAAGAAATGAAATGTTCCAAGGACACAAAGGGGAAAGGTGCTCCTCGCCCCCCAAATGACTGAAGAGACAAAAACCAGAGCTTAAGGAGCAAAGGTATTTTGGGAAGACGTGATTGAATTTACCACAAAATGAAAGAATGGGAGATGACCCTATAAGTATCTCATTGTTTGAATATTTATTTCTTAGAAGGAGGAGTTCATTATTTTATATTACCCTGAGCCTGGAACAAAAATGTAAATTTTTGAAATAACTTTAAACTCAAAGAACCATATTTTGTCTGAACACATTGTCAAATTGCTCAGTTGCTTTCTTGTTAGAGGGTACAGCACACCTTTCCATGGGATATTGTTCTTGCTAGAATCTCAAGATCTATGCAGAGTAAGTTATCTTCTTGTGCTTCAAGAAAAAGGTACAGTTGATTAAATTCATTTTTCCAAAACTGCAAACTCCATCCAATCTTTGCATGCCTAAGACCTAAAATTCTTCTTATCTATCAATCGTGAGGGGCACTGAGGGACAGTCCTGAATGTAATAGATTTTGCCTCTTGGAAATGATAAGAAATAAACTAGTAGTGAGCTAGAACCACTTGCACAAGCTCACAAGATTCAATGATCAAACTTTTAAGAGTTTCTTGACTCAGTTATTGACCACTGCCATTATTAAAGATAAAATTATATGTTTACAATTAAATAAATTATATTAAGAACAAAGGTAATAGCTATTCAAAACATCACTTCCTAAAGATTTTCATACTTCGTACTATTATCTATGTCTATTGTAATGTATGGCAGGAATACTATACAATGATGTGCTATGCACATCTCTTCCCAGCTGTGTGTTCAGTGACATCAACTTGATAACTTCGTTTCATTGTTTTATTTTTGTCATTTGTTAACATTAGTGAAATATTAACCAACATTTATGTTGGAACTAAGCTCCTTTGTACTGCAGACAGATTGGCTATGAATATAACAGTTCAGCTAAAATCAATGAGAGCACTGTACGAGAATCAATTAACTATTTGGAATAAAGAGGATTGCATATTTCATGAATAATGATAAATTCTGTCTTTTTACATCAGTCTAATGTATAATAAACTTCTGTATGTGTACTTTCATATTATGTATATTTTATACAGAAATCAAATATATATTTTTTTCTTTTAGTAGGAGGTGAGCCAGTTGTTAAATATTTATTAGCAAACCACTGGATAAAATTGACTAGAGAAGTAACATCAGATCACGGAGGGCCTTTCTTATAACCCAGCAAAGGTAAAATACATCATTGCCCTACAGAGGGGTGGAAATTACCTTAATTAATCTTTGCATGGATCTAGGAAATTTAAGTGCCTTCACAAAATTTGGCACATCTGCTCTGAGAAACCTGGAAAATGCATTTTACTCTTTCTTTCAAGGCTGGTACTTGAGTGAAGTGTGAACTAACAAGTATCTTCTGATGAAGGGAGGGTACTAAGTGGAACTTCAAAATGAAGAGGAGTCATATTTTCGTATTTTTCCTGCATATTAAAGCATCTTAAATCCTTTTAGCTCACTGTAATTTGCCTTTTCTCTAAGAAGAAAAAAAATGATTAAGCACGAGCCACCTTCTAGTCAGTACCTATATTTTAGGGTTGCATGAAATAAGGGGTGCTTTGCAGCTCCTTTCTTATAGATTCCTTCTATACAGTTCATTTTTAATGAAATAATATGAAATGCTTTTAAAAGCATTTTCAATAGATTTCAGTATCATCAAATAGATTTCAATGCACAAGTATGTATGCACAGGAATTTCTTGCATCATTTGCAATAATGATAAAGAGGAAAGAACATAAAATGGACCAGCTAAATACCTTAGAGCAATCCACCCAAGCAATACCATTTAATCTTTAGAAAGAATGAGGAAGATCTATATGCAACAACATGAAATGATGTCAAGCAAGTAAAGGCAGCACAGTCTGCATGGTTTGAATGCATTATTTAAAAATTATAAGTATACTATATTTGACGAAGCATAGACAAAGTTTTGGAGAATTCACTTTAAACGTTAACCCTGATAACCTCTGAGGAATGGGGAACTTGGCTTTGGGGCTTTTATGTTTTATTTTATTCTCTTATATAGTGTGCATTTTTTCCCAATGAGCAAGCATTAATCTAATAATAACAAGTGCCAAAAGTCATCTTAGAAAAACAGATGTTCCAGGTAGATTTTGGTCTTTGCTTCTTCTTGCAGGTGGAAGTGGGGAAGGAGGGATTATAGCATTGACAGTCCAAATGTTATCAACTTAAATACTTGCCAAGGTGTGCAAAACCTCCAGCTCCTTCCAAGTTCATTCTAAACCTTACATTCAGAGGAGAAATGAAGAAGTTCCACCTATGCACCCCAAAACCCTACTTATGGGGTGGGGGTGATACATCATATCAGTATTTAAGATCCTGTGAGATCTAGTAAAAATCCAACCAGTTCTCCTCCTTTTTCATGATGTTGTAACGTCTGGATTAAAGGTTGCTCCATGAAGTTAATGGCAGGTAACTTAACCCATGAAAGGATCAACCTCTAGATGTGTTTAGCCAGCAGGAGGATTTTCACATTCCTTGAAGGACACGCTGAGACAAATAGAAATGGATGGGATATTTTTTGATGACAAGGAGATTTTGTTTGTGTGTTTGCCCTTAGCTTTATGGGGGTTTATGGGTGTACAGCACGGGCCTTTCTACCTTGCTGCTGTTAAGTCAAACGTCTTTAAACCTGGGTGAAACCACTGCTACACATTGTTAAGTTCCACAAGCTCAGACTACCTCTGGGTGAGAAGTTAGAATGAATGAAAAATGGAAGTTGAAGAGAAGAGAGCAATAAAAGGAGGGGCAAGCAAGAAGAGTGGGGAGGAAAATGAAACCAGGATGGAATAACCAAATCAGACACAGTGACCAATTATTTTGTCTCATGATGTACAACACTAGACCTAAATCATTACCCAATCACTCTTTCAAATCAGAACTACTTCAAACAAATCCGACCCATGATCATGCTAGCATATGCACAGATATTTAGCCATCTTGGACAGCAGGTGTCATCTCACCCCAGCTACACTTCCCATTTAAATGGTAGGGAGTTCTAGTAGATCCTACTCTTATTTCCACCTGTTTATTCGGTCATTCTTTCAGCACACGCCGAGCATTAACTCTACGCCGGGTACTGTGCTTAATGCTGGTGATAATAAGAATGAGTCAGATGCATTCTCTGCAGTTTGGTGACCTCATTTCCTACCAATCTTCCTTCCCTCATTTTGATTCGGCCACTCTTTCCCGCATGCTGCCATCTGTTTTTACACCTTCAGAAGTTCGCAATGAGTGGTTGCTCCACTTGGAATACCTTTTCCCTAGACATCCATATGGCCATCTCCCTCACTCCAGTCAAGTCTTTGCTCAAATGTCATCTTCTCAAGGAGGCCTACCCTGCCTAATGCATTTAGTTCTGCAGCCACTGATCCTTTAGCACTTTTTCCTTAGCGTGATTCAACTTCTGAGATACTATATCCTTTACTTATTTAAGTTTGTAATTTACTGTCTGTCTCCCCACTCTACAATAGAAGCTTCTTAGGAGAAGAAATCTTACTGGTTTTGCTCACTGATGTATCTTGCGTACTAAGAATAGTGTCTGGTACATAGCACCTACCCAATAAATATTTGTTTAATAAATGAATGAATGAATAAACAAACATGATAGACACAAGGAATGTTTTAAATTTCCTGCTCTTACTTTTTAGTTTTTGAAAGAACTTTCTTCTCTTTCTGACCTATACTAACTCAAGTCTCCTCAATTTCTAGTACCAGATTATCCTCCTTCTGGTGTCTTCCTTCTTTCTGATACTCGGGTTGAGTTCTTTTTTTATTTTTTGCATTTCTCTATATAATCAGATTGCTTTACTGTAATCACCAGAAATTAACTTTGCTTAAGCATAAGAGAAAATTTTTGGAAGACTATCAGGTCTTACAGAATTACATTATAGGCTAGATAATCAGGTCTAGAAAATGAACAGACTTCACCATCGGGTCAAGTTCTTTTTGTCTACTGGGTCAACTGCTCTTTACTAGAGCTCCCAAAACCTACCAAGAATTCACATTAACAATCATCTTCTGCAACATTTAAGTAAAAATACAGCAGTATGTAGCATAAAGTGGTTATGAATAAGAGGTAGTTGAAGGACACAAAGTTTAATATTCATAATTATATATATATATACATATATATATATATATATAGAGAGAGAGAGAGAGAGAGAGAGAGAGAGAGAGAGAGAGAGAGCGGGAGAAGGGGGCTAGGAGCTGGGAAAAGATCCAGAAAAACTGGGATGGAGAAAAATAAGAGAAGGAAAAGCTTCACCAATATTTTGAAGAAATGTTGAATCACAAATTCTCAGACAAAGTGATTTGTATTCAACTTATATACTAGCGTCCCTACTCTTCTCTCAAAGATTACCTGATTTTAAAAAAATCTAGTAAATGTATTACGATGTATGATGATTCAGATTCCACTGATGTATATTACTAGGCTTTCTGGGTCAGAAAGACTTTCATTCCCAAGAATTGTTCCTTTCTAAAAAATAAAATTCAAATCAATAAAAAGTCCTATGAACACCAGCCCTGTCTGTTCCCAAGATTAGAGTATGCAAAGTCTCTTAAAAATTGATTATTTCTGAACTGTTGCTATATTCCAAGACAAAGAATGTTAGTTTTTAGGCTTGGATTAGACAACCTTGACTCTCGGACATGTAACACAGGCCTTTTCTGATTATGGAAGGGTTGTAGTATTGAGTAGTTGACTTGGAATGCTGAAAAGAGTTTTCGTAATACTGCTATAGACTTGTTATATGGCCTTAGCAAATAAATCATCCTCAGTGAGTTTCCTCATCTGTAAAATGAGTTAATTTAGAATAGCTGATCTCTAAGTTCTCTCTAATCTCTGATATAATACAATTTTATGAAATAATTAATGAACCATGATAAGATTTCCCATCCAGCTGGAGGTAAAGTAATTTACAGAAAATAACTGAAAGTATATAAATGTTTTCTGGGAAATGCATTCATATTTTTATTTGGATTTATATCCTTATTTGGAGAATCGAGAAACAACTTCTACTTCTGTAACTCCAGCAACAGGAATAGAAAATCTCCTTCCTTTAACGAGTTAGTTGAATAAAGCCATTCAGCTGAATAAATGGCAGGACCTGCACTCTTAACTCTTAGCCTAGTCATTTACTGTCAGTTGTTATATCCAGAAAGTATTTTTCAGTGGTCTTGAGGCAGTCCGCAGTGGTCAAGGAGTAACAAAGGAATAAATCCATTTTAGAATGGGAGACAATATCACAATGTTCATTGCAGATCTATTTACAATAGCCAGGACATGGAAGCAACCTAAGTGTCCATCAACAGAGGAATGGCTAAAGAAGATGTGGCACATATATACAATGGAATGTTACTCAGCCAGGAAAAGAAATGAAATTTAGTTATTTGTAGTGAGGTGGATGGACCTAGAGACTGTCATACGGAGTGAAGTAAATCAGAAAGAGAAAAACAAATACTGTATGCTAACACATATATATGGAATCTAAATTTTTAAAAAAAATGGTTCTGAAGAACCTAGGGGCAGGACAGGAATAAAGACGCAGACGGAGAGAATGGACTTGAGGACACGGGGAGGGGGAAGGGTAAACTGGGACAAAGTGAGAGAGTGGCATGGACATATATACACTACCAAATGTAAAACAGATAGCTAGTGGGAAGCAGCCACATAGCACAGGGAGATCAGCTCGGTGCTTTGTGTCCACCTAGAGGGGTGGGATAGGGAAGGTTGGAGATGCAAGAGGGAGGAGATATGGGGATATATGTATATGTACAGCTGATTCACTCTGTTATACAGCAGAAACTAAGATACCACTGTAAAACAATTATACTCCAATAAAGATGTTTAAAAAAATAGAATGGGAGAAAAGATAGTTAAGCTTAAATCAGTATTAAGGGCTTTTATTCCTATATATTATGAAGGGCTGCAAGTAGAGTAAATGCCCTATCAGTAAGCTACTTTCCTTTAGCTTATTTAAATCTCTAATGAGTGGAAAGGACTGCCTCGACTGTGAAGGTTCTGGCTGGCATTATTGGGAGCAAGAGTACTGCAGGCCAAACCAGAGCAATTATGAAGACACTCACACACGCTTGCAGGAGGTTTCCTCTTGGATATGAGGTTGGAAGTTCTCAGTGTGATGCTGAATGTGCCTCCTCTGGTTTCCTACTTGCTGAGACCAAAGACATCTCAAGTTGAGAACTAAAGTTAGTTCTGTTTTGTGTATAACCTTGTGTCTCAAATCATGAGACCTTGAGAGGAAGTCTAACTTTACAGCCAAGTGACCTTGGACAAGTGAATTCAACTATCTGAGACTCCATGAAATAGGAATGTTTAGAATAGAGTTTGGATGAAATAATTTTTCAGAGCGTCTTCCTGCTCTCCCAGTCTATGGTCCTTGGCAACCTCATTCCTCTTAATATCACCTTCCATCTGTTTATAATGAGTGACTTTGTTCAGTGAGTAGAAGGTAATGAGAAGCCCTGAGAAATTACAGCATCATAATTGCTGGCCCAGTCACCTCCTCATCCCAGGTTTGACTCCTCTAGATCATGAACAGTGAAGGCAAGACCAAGTAGTCACCAGCCCCCAACCCACTGACAACCTCTGTCTTCAATGCCCAGAAAGCAAGTCCGGCACCAAGGGTAGTAGCACAGGACGTGGTAGTCTAGGAGGGTCACATTGGAAGGACCATGGCAGGAAGAACGTGTCATTGCAAGGGAGATATTGGAGACAGTAAAATGGTTCAAACGTGATTGATTCACCAAGGATGACAAGGAGAAACTTATTTTGGAAATCAAACTGCCATAAAAGACTCCAGAAAATTCCATTACACTACAGGAGATGAAGAAGTTGTGAAGAGTGGTGTTGTTGCAAAAGAAAGGGGTGTGGAGTTAGGCCCTGGAGGGCTCCAGTGTAAGAAAGTAATAATGATGCAGACCCTAAACATTCCACACTTTACTTATGTCCTAGGGCTTGTCTACACAATTTCCAGCAGAATGATGAGAAGATCAGTCGTGGAGGAAAGGAAGAGGAAATGGGGAGTTCTCAAAAAGGCTTTGGATCCCTAAGCACTACGTACAGAGACCCAGTGGGTTTTGATCATAGTTTTCCAACCCTGAATAGAGATGTATGGTGCTGACAATCAGGTTGTAGAAGACAAAGTGGACAAATGAGCTTGAATATGGATTGAGTTATAGACCAAGATAACTTTGGTCTTACCACAACTCACAAGTTATTTTGTAAAATAGTAGGGACACATGGATGTGAGATGGATTAAAAAAAAAATTCCAGGAGATGAAAAGCAACATAAGGCATCATCTCAGTGTGGGTAGCTCTGGAACTCTAGTACCCATCCAAGTATGAAAAAAAATCCCTGAACCACATGATGGCATAGAATCAAAAACATAGAGTGTCCACCAGCTGGAGATATGCCCACTTCTGAGGTTGAACAGAGACTTTATCAACCCTACTATCACTGAGTATATCCATTTAATAAGAATAATAGGGAATTCCAACAATAAGAACTATAAAATAAACTTGATCTCTAGATCTCAAAAGCTTGCTTTTTCCCAATTACCTGGATAACTATAACTATCTTATTAACTTCCTGTATTATCTACACACATGGGTATGGATTGACTGATATTTTTTGTTTGCTGTTTATATTAAAGACATTTCTCTTCAATAATGAGAAGCGTATCATGAAAAAGCCTTCTTTTATTACCTAAAACACCTTTAAAATTGTAAAGTTGTTTGGCATCTGGTAAGCTGATATTTTAAAAAAAACACATTTTAAACACATTTGAAATATAATTTTACAAATTGATTTTTTCAAATAAAATAAAACCTGCAAGCAGCTATTTAAAAGGGTCCTAAATAATTGTAAAAAAAGTAGACGGTTTTATTTCATGAAACTGAAGATTTTTCATTCTTCAAAAAAGAATTCTTGAAATTGGTATTAAGAAACTAGAGACAAAAATAACAATAAAAACAGTAAATACTAATATGTATTTAGCTGTGGTGATCTCTTAAACCACTTTTATTTATTAGTTACATCCATCCTAAGTGGTAGGCATGCTTGTTTTTATTCACATTTGAATTGCTTTGACACTGACTTGGTTTAGAATAGTAACTCTTAGTCTAGCATTCACTGAGCTAACGATTCATCATGGACCCGTGAATCTTTACGTATCAGGTTCAAAATATATAACTATATGAATTTCCAAAGATTAGTATATATATATGTATTTTTTTCCTTTAGATCTCAAGGTGCTCTATAACCCTTTCCATTTAAAAAGGTCTAAGAATCTCATCTAAACAGACATTTGGAAAAAATAATTTGGCCCACCTTTTAAAAGATGATGGCAAAAAGTTTGTAGAAGAAATAGGATGCAACATAGGAGGTTTTAGCTAGCATTTATGGCATTTTGCAAGAACATTAAAAAGTGTTCTTTGATTAGTAATGTGTGTAGATTTTTGAAGTGTATGCCAACTTTCTCCTTTTGCTCTTTTTCTCCAGTGTTTAATATAACATATGAAATATGACCTAAGCTATTAATCTAAACATTATTCTCATTAGTTTCAAAGCACAGCTATTGCTCCAAAGTATTTTTATAAATGGTACCCTGCTACATCTCGGCTCTGCTTTGACATTCAAGACCAAACTAATCTTGCTATTCCCCCTTCTCTTCGAAGCCGACTTAAAAAGCAGAGCTTGGTATCTCCAATTCCAGCTGTGCTTTTATTGTGCTTTACATAAATCAAAGCTTCAAAAAGATTCCAGAAAGATTTTTCTCAGTTTTCACATCAGAGGGGTTTGCAAAAAATCACTGTGCCGTAGGGGGGCCCTGATAAGAAATCTCAGAAGGAAAGAAAACATACAGGTAGGGAGGCCCCGGGAGAGAAGGTTGGGGAAGGATGATCAATGTCCTCGAAAAAAAGTTTTCTGATGGAAAAGCAGTACAGCTTGGAGCACAGTGAAAGAGTCACTTAGAAGAATCGACAAGCTTTTAAGCAACGCTGGATGCTACAATGGGCACCATGATAATTAAGCAGAGATTTACATGGTCAGATGAACCCATTTGGACTCCTCTTACGTCATCCTCCTGAAGGACTCGGGAGTCTTATAGTTAGTTCTCTGGAAAAGGCAGAAGAGAGCCTCTGGCTATAACTGGCTGGTCAGCACAAGAATTACTTCCTATGTTTCTTCAGAGATATTTTTTAAATTGGAGCCCCAATTACTACCATTCTTACATTCCGCTGCCACAAACCTCTCCCTTTCTTATCAGTATGTAATGTTCTACTTAATAAATAAGTCAGGTATTCTTAACTAGGTGAAACTGAATCCTAGGCACAGGATGCCCGTTTGGCAAGATTACACATTTGCATAGTTGCAGAGACAGGCCTCCAACTCAGGACACTGCTATTCCAGGGGGCTAAGCTCATCCTCACTATGCTATAATAACTAAAAATATTGATCAACGGCTGTGTCTGACCCCTGTAGGCCAGATTAGAAGGAAGGATCGCCAAGATCTTTAAAGGAAAAATTCACCTCGAATTCTTAATTCTCATCCCACCTCCAACAAGATGGAGAGCTGTGTGTAAGCACTGCTTTTACCAGAAACTCACTATGAACCATCAGGCAAGTAGTCAGACCTCTTTGAGTTTACATATCAGTTGACACTTAGAATTTTTACTCTACCCCACAATAGTAGCAAGCCTGATACTCAGGCTTATCCTCTATTAACTCATCCACCCACAGATGCCATTCAATTTCAGCCTCCTTGGCATGTCCCTTGCTGTTTATCCTGCCAAATAATACTTCCTTCATATTGATGCATCTGTCTTTTAAGACATAGGTGAATTTCCAACATCTCATTGAAATCTCCCCTGACTCTTCCAGACCGCACTAATCTCTCCATGTGTACTGACCGCTCATAATACATGTTGTTAACAACACACGCACTTGATTCAATAAAAATTCTTCCTTGACAAAACTGTAAGTGTCTTAAGGAAAGCTGCCAATTTATACGCTTTCATCTTTTCCTTTGGTTCTGAGGATAGTGCTAAAAAAAACACACTGACAAGGCTGGGGCTTTCCTTCTGAACTCTCTGTGTTCTTTTGGGATAGGTACCAATTGAAGAAAAGTGACAGCACCTGTCCAAGCGCTAAAACTTCCCTCATTATGGGTACAGGACATTCAGTATGAATTGGTCTTCTCCACACAAAGTAATGTGTGGGTATCTCCATGTTTTCTCTGAACCTAACCCCTAATTTCTGTCTGAACCCCTCATTTTGTTAAAAAAGTCTCTGATGACCCCAAATAATGAGCAACCATAATCAAAAGTGCATTTCAAAGAGTTATTATTTTCCCAAGAGATATACTTATCTCAGACCAATAAATGGGCCCACACTGGCACTGAATGTACAATCAATTAACTCATTTATTTTTAATCTTAAACGGATATTAATAGTTTTTGTTTTGTGTTATAGATAATAAGTGTTCCTTATAGAAAATTTAGGATAGCACAATGAATAAAACAAAAGCCACAACATAGAGGTAATTATTTAAATCATTTTACTACGTTTGTCCAAACACGCACAGGGCACCAAAATGGTTTTATACTGTACATATTTTTCTGTGGCTTCCTTTTTCACTTACTACATAAATAACATAGTTATAAAGTTAGCTATTATTCCATAATTGCTTTTAAAGGTTGAACTGTGGATGTAATCTATTTTGACATTACATTGCTTTAAATGTTTTATATTATATAATATATATGAGATGTATAGTATACATAAATATTTTATGTATTATAAACAACACAGTGGACCACCTTGCTTGGATAACATATTTCAGAAGTTGAGAATGCAGAATTATTTTAAGCCATGAACTGGTGATATCAGATACAGCATGGAGGTGAAGAGATTGTTCGGAATGAGAATAAAAGTGCTAAGGAGATTAGTTCAGAGCCTATGGCAACAATTTAGGTAAGAGAGTATAAGGGCTCATAAATTTTGACTTCCCAACTTTTCACAAAATTGTGTGAGTTGGGGAGGGAGAGTTAGAGGAAGCTGAAAGATGGAAAAAAATCACACAGTCACTAGCTATGGTGATGGATTCATAGTGACAGGCTCCCTGGCTGAGGTTCGCCTCTCAGCTGCAGACACCCCACAGGAGAGGTCTGGAATGGTAAGACAAGAATGGGAAAACACACACACACATATATCATAGGTATACCTTCATGATATGTAAATTCATGATATTTATGAAGTTGCCAACAGAGGATATATATAAAGGAGAGAAGTGGTCCAAGGACTTAAACAAAGGTTGGGAAGATGAAGAGCAGTTAATGAGATAGGGAGAACACTAGGAAAGTGAGGTATCCTGAAAACCAGGAAAAGAAAGGAGTGACTGACTTGGTTAAAACTATAGTTGACTCAGGCAATTCGAGAATAAGGGTCTTTCAAAAATTTGAATGAATGCTCTTATTAAATAACTCCAACGTTTAAAAAACAAAACCCTCATAGGTGACTCAAACTAGATGAAAATAGTGATCAGAACATTTTTTTCTTCTTTTCTGATATGTACCTTTCTGGAAGTTTAGTTGGAAATTCACCAAATCTATGAACTCTATTATGACTATGTGTTTAGAGTCTCAGTGCTCACTGCTGTCCTCTCCTGGTCCCCCACCTATAAAATGTTAACAATAGTTCTTGCCAATTAGGATTAGCTGATAGAGTGTTGGCAAAACACGTAGGAATCTTGGGATGATATAAACCAGGCAGGCACAATATGTTATTATTATACTCAGTGCTGTTTGCTTTCCTATTAGGAGACTGCTTATTTCTCAGCTACCCTAGAGCTTCAACAGGGGCTTTCAGGAGGGCAAGTTCTATTCTCCTGCTGTCTGGTAGAGTCTGATAGCTGCTAACCTTGCCAATGAGGCAACAATAGCTGAAGCCATAGCATCTCTTCATCTCCTTGGAGGGCTCCAAAGATGGCAAGGCACACGACCACACAGCACTCAGTGAGTGGAGGCATCTGAGCACAGTCTTTCCTGAAGACTAAGAATCAGAAATAGAAACTCCAAGGGGAACTTAGAAGCAATGGCAGCCCGTGATTTTCAACACAACCCTAAGGACTCAGTCAGTTGGGGAAAGAACACCAGATCTAACGCTTATCTTTTCTGCTGCACCTGCAGGCTTCATGTATAAGTTACTCCTCAGAATTATTGCAGAACATAATAAAATGTAAGGCCAGCACTGTGTAAGTAAAGGGGAAAATAAGCAAATCATCTGAACAATTTGGGCGAAAGTGTTCTATTTGGTTTAAATGCCCGTTTTCGGGAAAAAGGCAGGTTTTGGACTCCTCAGTTTTACTTGGCTTGAGTTTTACAGATTTTGAGAAAGGAATGTAAAAGAGATAATGGTAAATGAATAGAGATTAATTGGTATGTTTAAAAGTGTAGCAATATTTTAAAAATACCTTAGAAGCTTTATTAATTGATCACTAATCTATTTTCGCAAGGTGCTGGGGAAAAAAGTCCTTTCCCCACAAATCACAAGGGCATTCTCTACCACCTTAACTACCAGATAAAGCTGAGTGTCAGGAGAGCTGAACATCTGGGTGGGAGTGAGATAAAAATATCTGGGACGCCACCACCAGCTGTTGCAACAAAATGGCCAGTCCCGTTCATCCAGGCTTTGTTTATGCTTTATATTAACGGACCCAATCAGGGTAACCAGGCAGCCAACTAGCAGCATATGTTACTCAGACTGTGGCTGCCTTGATTCCATTTTCACAGGCAGTGAAAACGCCCCCCTCTGCACCCAAACACCCAAACATCCAACTCCGGGATGTTGAGAAATTCACTTTACCTGCTGAACAAATAGAAGCCATTTGAATTGATATCTTTTGCGAGGGTTCAGACGAAAAGACGGGAAGGGGTGATGGGGAGAGTATGCATATTGTTCTATCTGCATGGATTTATTAGATGTTACTCAGTTCAAACTTTCTCATTGTCTCCCCAGTGCTTATAGGATAAAGCCCAAACCTTCACTGCAAAGGCCATGGTGAGGGTGTTGGCTTCTACTTTGAATGAAATGGACAAAAACACAAACAACCCAATTGAAAAAATGGGCAGAAGACCTAAACAGACATTTCTCCAAAGAAGATGTACAGATGGACAATAGGCACATGAAAAGATGCTCAACATCACTAATTACAAGAGAAATGCAAATCAAAACTACAATGAGGTATTACCTCAACACCGGTCAGAATGGCCATCATTAAAAAGTCTACAAATAACAAATCAGACTGACATCTCTCCTGTCCTGCTTTTAGAGCCTGGTATGTGTGCCCAGGTGGGAAAGCTCTAACCCCAATCCTCCATGGCTCCATAGAGCTGTTATGAACTGAATGCATATTTGAGATGAGCCTTCAATGCTTGGATGGGAAGAGGCTGAGACACAGTCCACCAGAGGAAGCCCACACTGTAACACAGTAGCTGAGCTGGAGACAGTGGCAGTAAGGATTTCTAAGCACTAGACCCCAGTTTAATGAAGAACTGCACTGCCACTGCCTATTAGGCTGAGGGCTTCAGCTGCAGCTGGAGTTCTCAGCTGAGGTTGTAGAAATCTGGCTGCCCAGCTCCAGAGGAACAGCTCATTGATAGAGTATCACTGAGAGGGTGCTAGGGATGTAAAGGAAGGGAAAAAAAAGGGTTCAGACCTTTGAGGCCAGAGGAAATTTGGGGTCCATAGTCTGCAAGGTCAGGGGAGGGCTGCCCATTTTTAACCCAGGCCATTCAAGGATGAGAAGTTGCTATGGCTAGGAGGCAGTGTTTTTCTTTTTCATTATATTTTTTCATTGAGTTTAGCTTTTTGGATAGTTATTTGTGATTTCTGGAAACCACAGCAAATCATGTTCTCCCAGTTAATAAAGGAGGTAAGAATGGTGGGTGGATGCCTACTATTCAAGGATCCTTCTTTTTGCCCCACTAAACGAAGCAGCCCCAGACGAGGATTAAGTTAACTGCACAAGTGTTTCACGTACTCACACTGCAATCTTAGATCTCAGGATTCTATGCCATCTGCCTACACTCTGATTTCACAGAGAAACCCCTTTGATCCTTGTAGTAACTCAGTCAGAGCCTGTGTCTCCTCTGCTCAGAACACTCCAGTGATTTCCCGTTTCCTTAGAAGAAGAAGAAAAACTCCCTACAGTGGCCCTCAAGGCCCCACGCTAACCAGGCTTCCTACATGTCTACGTCACCTCTGTGACCTACTCCCCCCTTCACTCATTCTGAGCCTCCTGATGTAACGGCCTGACTGCTGCTTCTAGAAACAAGGCATGGTCCCACTTCAGAGCCTTTACACTTATTTGCTTTGCCCGATCTGCTCACCCCCCAAGAGGTCCCCAAGGCCCACTCTCTCATCTTCTGTAAGCATTTTCTCAAATGTTACCTTCTCAGTAAGTCCTTCCTTAACCATCCTTAAAAAAACAAAAACAAACAAAAAACCCCAACAACTTCACCCACCACCCCTTAGAAACAAATTCTTCCAATTCATTCTCTCTCCCTTATCCCTCTCCGCATGCATACTCTGTATTTTACTTGTGTATTCTGTTTGTCATCCGTATCCTTTCACCAGAATTTGGGCTCCAGGATGGCAGGGGTGTTTGACTTTTTAATTCAGTGCTCTGTCCTCAATGCCTAGAACAAAACTTGGCTAATAGTGGGCACTCAGTAAACATACTGAGTAAGCTAACAAACGTCTTGCCTATCCGACCAGAATCCTCCAGTCTGGTAAGGAAAACATTTTATGCATCTTTTGTGTGTCTTTTGTATGTTCCACAGTGCTCCCCAAAGAGAATCCAGACCCATCAGGCATGCACATATTCCTTGCCCGACCAGGAAATATTCTTAAATCATTGTTTTAACTACTGATAATTTATCAAATAAAAAAGAAGTACCTAACTTTTTCTTATTTTACTTTTGCCAAGGCCATATTCATAATCAAAGTAAGTATCTGCTTTTTAATAATGTTTATCCATATAAATTAAATTGCGATCAAAATGATCCTGGTTCTTCAAAGCTACAGGGTTATAAGTTGGTACTTTTTGTGTGTGTGTGTGTGGTACGCGGGCCTCTCACTGTTGTGGCCTCTCCCGTTGCAGAGCACAGGCTCCGGACGCGCAGGATCAGCTGCCATGGCTCGCGGGCCCAGCCGCTCCGTGGCATGTGGGATCTTCCCAGACTGGGGCACGAACCTGTGTCCCTTGCATCGGCAGGTGGACTCTCAACCACTGCAGTTGGTACTTTTTATTCACAGAGCTCAAAGAACTAGGGAACTAAAAACAACGCATTGGTGACAAAGCACAGAATGCATTTGCTATGGGACTCCCTAGTTTACCAGTTTCTGAATTTCTAAAATGAGGAATTAGGCTCAGCATTAAATGATACTAAGTTCCCACCAGGAGTTTTAGGACGTGTTTTATGCATTATTCCATTTACCCTTGCAATTCCTCTGTAAAGTAGCTGATATTAATAACATTTAAAATGTAATAAATTTGGAAGAATCAATAACAACGAGTTATATGGTAGAGCCTCAACCAGTGTCCTACTAGACCAACGGTTGGCAAACTATGGCCATAAGCCAAATATAACCTGCTGCCTGTTATTTTAAATAAAGTTTTATTTGAAAACAATCACACTCATTTTTTACATATAATTGATGGCTATTTTACCACCACAGTGACAGAATTGAGTAGTTGCAACAGAGACTACCTGGCCTTCAAAGTCAACATTTTTACATATAGCTCTTTACAAAAAATTTTTTCCACATCCTGTACTAGACTGTATGTTGCGTGAGGGTGCAGTGTTGCCTGTTATGTTCTCTGCTGCATTCCCAGCACCTAGAACATTGTCCGGCATAGAATAGGTGCTGAGCAAATCTTTTTTGAATGAATGAATCAATGACCCCAGATCTATGTGACTCCAAGTCACAAAATTTTCACTTTAGTCCTTATTTCCTTAGTTCCAAACTGGTTTTCTATAAAGATCTGCTTAAAGGAAAACTCCATTATATTTAGAAGGAACTTATAACAAAAATATAATTAAAGTAGTATATGTATACGGATGCTCCATCTTCAATCCAATTCCTGGAAATGATTAACAAAAGGCCAGGATAATATTCCACCTTTGGTGAATTTCTCATACTTCCTCTTACTTTTAAATTTCTATTGTGCTCTTGAAAAGTAACTTGAAAGACATGGAAGGATTTCCATATTCATTCTCTATTGATGATGCCTTAATCCACCTGCTTCGCTCTTCAAGAGATAGAAGGATTTTTCTATAGAGGGGTATTATTTATTCATACAGGGTAATAAAGATATTAATAAATGGTGATGATACTATAGCTCTTGCTGTGATCTGGAAATCCAGCTGTGTTCTCTTCACTTTCTTTACACCTAAAAATAATAGATGCTGTACAACTCAGCCAACAGTTCTGCTGACAGTGCACCAGGCAGAAGGGAGTCGGTTCCTCTTGTGCACAGCTGCAATCTCTTAGCAAGTAGTTTTTTTAATTGTTTTTTATTTTGACTAGCACAGCACATTGATAAGATAGATTTTTCTCAGATTTCCTGTCTGAACAAGGTGATTTTTTTACTTCATATTCAAGTTACTAAACCCACAATTTCTTAACATTTATTGGAAGGACCTACCCATAAACAGGTGATCTCAATGTAAGTCAGAAGGGTTCCATCTGATAGCACCTGAAACTTGCAAAGATATAGTAGAAGCTGTTGTTTTCATTAGCTTGGTATTCATTCCATCTTCTCCTGGAAATGGCACTCCTGTTTTCACTGAGGAAGCACTCCTCCCCTTTTATTCTAGGTCATTTTTTGGGGTTTGATGTCACAGGAGGCTCCAGGAATTAGTCCCTCATGCACTTGACATCAATCAAAGGACTCTATTCTTATAACTGCAGTGACTGTGTCTGTGATGAACACAGACTCAGTGTGGGCCACTGACTGTCAGATCTTGGATATTCATTCAAATTCTACTCTTTGGGTTGCCAAGTTGTCATAACTCTGTAGCTGTTCACAGTCATTTTACAAATTCCAGGGGGAGAGATTACTCGATTTTAAAGCCAAGTCAGAGAGGAATTGGTCCAAAAGATGAGTAAAGCAAAATAATTATATCTGATAACCTAGTTTGAGTTGCTGGAATTAAGAATGCCTGAAGTTATATCTCTAGACTATTCTGAGCTGGGTTTCTATGCTTTGCAACCCAAGGAGCCTTACTGCTTTAGAAAACAGATTCATTTGAGGATTTATTTTTCTGGAGAGTTCAAATGTTTTAAAAGGGCACCATTTAGTATTCAACAAGAACTAAATTTGGAGTCAGAAAACCTCAATTCAAAATGGTATCCTTTGGATTATCTGAGTCTTATTGAACTCATCTGTGAGAACGCTATAGGATCTGTGCTCGCCTATATTACAGGGTTATTGTGAAGACCAAATGAGACAATGAATGTAAAAATTTTCCAGAAATTGAAAGTGTTGTGTAAAAGTAATGGTAGGTCAATTTCCTTTAAAAATACAGCAGTATACTATGTTTCATAAAGAGATGAATTATCTAGTAGTGCTTTATTGAAAGAGTCATTAGAAATGTACAAAGTACCTCATTATGAAGTTATTGAGTAAATGAGTCATGTGAACAAGTGAACTCTTGTCATGAGTTCTTAGGGAAGTTTTGTGGCAATGGCAAGGAAAGCTAGGAAAACACCAAATGTAGAATCCAAGTTAGAACATCATTTATTCATTCATTCAGAAAACATTTTAAGCACCAACTACCAAGTCAGTACCAAAAAGACGCCAGAGATTTAGGCAGCAAAGCATTCCAGATGCAACTGGGGAGATGACAGACCAATATATAAATAATTGAAATAAGCTAAGTACTATGATAGAGATAAGAATCGAATACTAGAGAAGCAGAGAGATGGAATCCACTATCAATGCATAAAGGTACTGGGGAAAGTTTCAGTAAGAATGTGACCTTTAAGCTCTGTCTCAAGGGATAAAATATAGTGCTCGAGGGAGACAGAGTTGAAAGATATTCTGCAAATTTTAGATCTAAAGGTGACTGTGGAGATCAAATAAGCTTTGAGCAACAGATATGATATCGAATTTCTATTGAAAACTTTTGTATTTCACTATCAGTTCTGCTGACAACTCACAAGGGTGACCTTGTAAAGTTTCCTTCATTTTTCCGGACTTACATCTCAATTTAGAAAGGAGGGGGTTAGGTGACCATTAGTGTATGTTCCAGGTCAAAGAGCCTATACTCTATGTTTGAAACCCCATTTTATAGATGCAAAAGTTTGAGATGTAAAACAATGTAAGTTACTTGTCCAAAGAATGGTTATAATGTAGAAGAATGAAATACCAATATAAAATTGTTATACATGTTCAAATTTATTGCACTTGAAATGAATTTATTACATGTTCAATTTCTTCACAGGTATATTTGTGATTGGCAGCATGAGATTCACAAGAAGGGCTGGTTCAGCCTAGAGAGCAATCAGGCAACTGGCTGTAGTCCTTACTTTGTATACTTTTACAGACAAGGGAAAGAATAGTAATGACCTACTGTACCAGAAAATTACACCTTGGTGTTTGGGCACCATAGGAATTTTCCCAGGAGTTGGGAAAGAGTACACAAGATATTACCTTGAATCTTTCCCTAAAACTCTGTGTGACAAAGCTGAGGTTACTATTAGGAATATAGACCTCAAGTAAATTACCGTCCTTTGTAAGATGTGTTGGACTTTTGAATAGGCAAATTCCTATGACAACTTTGCTCTGTCTTGCAGAATGATGTCATAGATGAGACTCATGTTTTATTTCTTCATATACCACCTGGGGAAATGTTTTCAAACTAAGCATCAGCACTTTCACAATCTAGATTCCAAGATATGTCAAAAATTCACCAAATATTCACCTCCCCCAATGGCCAGTTGGCCATTTTCAGTAAAGCGCTCTGAGGAGACACACAAGAATTTACATAGCAGATCTTTATCACCCATTGTCAACTCACTAAATATTAATTAAGTTGAAGTGTTAACATTTTACTCTTAATGAACACCTATGGGAGGTACATTGCTAGGGTAACAACAAATAGCCGAAAAATAAAAATCGGGTTCTAGCACATCTTTCCAGTTCCAGCCACATTTTAAGAGTTAAGTGTATTCTATGTATCATTAACCACTCTTCACCATTAAAAGGTACATTGATATCATTCATAAAAAAAATACTGTACAAAAATCTAAAATTTTATGTTATAAAATTTCTATTATAAAAGGGTTAGTCTCCTAACAAAGATTTTCAACCAAATTCCATTCAATACAACAAATTCTGCTTAAAGCCTTCCTGTGAGAAAATCATTTAGGGAGGCCTTACAGGGGATCAAAAGATGAATAATATTAACTAACATTTATTGAGTGTGCCAGGCACTATTGAAATACTTTAAATTATCTTGTCTTCCCATCAATGCTATGAGGTAGATAGTATCATTAACCTACTTTTGCAGATGAGAAAACTGAAGATCAAAGGGGTTACATAAATTTCTCAAAGTACACAAGTAGTAAGTGATAGAGCCTGGAATGAACCCAGGCAGGCTAATACCAGAGTCTGTTCTCCTAACCTCTGCCTTAACATTTTCAATCATTAATATTATAATAATTTTAGATTTATAAAAATCAGGATTGCGTTACCTAATGATTCCTTAATAAGTATTTTTTGATTAATAAGTGTGTTGAATTTAACTTTAAACAGAGGTAGTTCTATCCAATATTGGTTTTACAGATATTATAATAAAACAAAACTAGTCAAAAAAAGAAAAGAACGACCCTATACTATCTCTCATTTGCCTAGTTTTTTGTTTGTTTGTATGTGTTTTATTTGCTTTTAGATGAACTTATTTATCTGAATTAAATTGCCTAAGTTCGGAGGATCATTGCTAATATCCACTTACCTTTATATAGCATGGCTCTCTCAGCAAATCAGGGGTCTTATTATTTGTCTATATTTTTTTATCAAGGCATAAACAAAAGAATGTCACAGATGGCTCGAGAAATAAGCATTAGGTACTAAAATTCAGACTCAGGAAAATTGTGTTATTAGGAAAGTAAGCTGTACGAACTGGAACTTTGTATTATTTTCTCATCTGAGCAAAGCTTTCTGCCTGTAAGTGAAGGCTTCTGCATGATTTCAACCATATTGCATGTAGAGAATGTGAATCCATCTTGACAGTTTTCCTGTGTGAGTTTGCCTGCCAAAGATCCACACCAGTGGAAGATGCATTCTAGACATTCCTGCCAAGCTACTACCATCGCAGTTCCACAAAGCCCTACTTCACCTGTTTTCAGTGCTTCCAGAGAAATGCACAGAGACGAGACATTTTACTTAAAGCTCCACGAGTTTTTGGTCTTATTTTCCTTTTCACCTCTGAAGCATTCTGCTTTAATTATTACAAATATTGGTGTGGGTCTTTTGGTTTATTTGTTCGCTATTGTTGTTGTTGTTTGCCACTCAACTAAAAAAGCAAAAGAAACAACCAACCAAAACAAATAAACAAATAAACAAAAAGCCCAGGCCCTTTGGATTCCTAAGAGAAGGCAGGTCCCTTTTAAAGCAGAAATAGCGAAATCCTTTCTTTTTAACTCCCATTTACTATCATGGAGTCAAAAATTCTTAAACATGAGTTTTTAGTGATTAGTTAATCCAAGCCCTTTATTTTAAAAATAGGGGACGATGAGTCCCCAAAAGTTAAAGAAATTGTCCAAGTTCTCTTGTTTAGTTAATAGCAGAATCAAGGTTTTTTAAATTAATTTTTTTATTGAAGCATCGTTGAATTAGAATGTTGTGTTAATTACTGCTGATAGCCAAGTGACTCAGTTATACATTTTGGTAACTAATTTCGTAGCCAGTTGCTTATAACTTCCAATTATGTCTCTGTTTCCATAAACACATGCTCCTCTCTAGGCATGGATGGGGAGTCATACGGTTAGCTGGTAAAACTTCGATGCTTTTATCATTCTTATAATGATATCCCAAGTGAAAGGAGCAGTACTGTCTTGAAATTACGCATTTGAGCAAAATAAATACAGTAGGTATATCTGAGAAGAGAAAGCAAACAGCAGTGAAGCTCCATAAAAGCTAATTATCTAAAGAAATATATTTTCACCTAAGGGGTAAGCTCTCAGAACTCACCCTGAGAGACATGAGGAGGATGAAATTCAAGTTTGATCTTCACTTTGGCAGATACCTTGGGTCTTCAATAAACTTTGATTAATTATCCTTTAGAGCATGGTCTTATTCTATTGGACATTATTTTTTATGTGTTTCACTATTTGTATTCATCCTCAGAAATAAAATAACTTCAACAATGTACTGTTATTATAGCTATCTTTCATTATTATATGTATGCAGATGTAGGACAAAGTTCATGGAGAAGACCCACTCATAAACTAGACCATTCCCTCCCCCAACTCGTCTTATCCATATCTATGCTTGCTTAATTAATTAATATATATGATCTTCATGCTCAGTAGACGTAACAGGCAAGTTATTGATGTAAATGAACTTCCAGTCCATAGCTTTTGTGTATATGTGTTAAAAATTTGGTTGTTAATTAGGGTTAAATAAATAAAATATATTTCTGTTTCTTCAAGAAGATGAAAAAGTGTATATAATATAATATATATGTGTATGGGTATATATATACAATATATAATAATAGCTATAAAGGAACATTTATTATTTAATTATTATTATTGATATAGCTATAAATATTAGCTATAGATACTGAGGATACAAAGGTCCAGAGAACTTAAGTGACTTGCCCAAACTTATTCTTCAAAACTGAGATAAGAGAACAAGTTTTCTGATGCATACATAAATAAAAGTATACTGATATTTCCTTAGTGCCATAATCCTTTAGCTAAAACCAGTCATGAAGACTGTTAGGAAGAATCACACATAATAAAACTAAAAATATTATAGTTATAAGGCCTTAAAGCATACATCAATATATTTAAAGGTTTGAAATCATACAAAGTATGTTCTCCAACCACAATGGAATTAAATTAGAAATCAACAATAGAAGGAAATTTGGGGAATTCACAAATATGTGCAAATGAAAAAACACGCTTCTAAAGATTCAATGAGTCAAAGAAAAAAATCACAAGAACATTAGAAAATACCTTGAGATAAGTGAAAATGAATACACAACATACCAGATTAATAAGATGTGAGCAAAGCAGTGCTCAGCGAGAAGCTCAGTATAAATGCCTATATTTAAAAAAAAAAAAATCTCAAATTAATAGCCTAACTTAATATCTAAAGAAAGGAGAAAAAGAAACTAAACTCAAAGTAAGCAGAAGGAAGAAAATAATACAATTGGAGCAGAAATAAAATAGCTCATAAGAAAAAAATCACTGAATCAAAAGACTGATTCTTCAAAATTAATAACAAAACTGACAAATATTTACTTATATAACAAGAAAAAAGAGAGAAAACTCAAATCACTAAAATCAGGACTGAAAGAGGGAAATCATTACCAATCTGACAGAAAGAATAATGATTTTGTGGGGATAACAGGAAGAGCCATATGCCAATGAAATAGACTACTTAGATGAAATGGACAGATTCCTAAAAGACACAAGCTACCAGACTGAGTTAAAAATAAACAGAAAGTCTGAATTGAACCATAACAACTAAAGAGATTGAATTAATAATTTTTAAACTTCCCATGAAGAAAAGCCCAAGCCCATATGGCTGGTGAATTCTACCAGACATAGAAAAAAAAAAATAGTGCCAACTCAATTAATATGAAAGTCTTCCAAATATATAAAGGGAGGGAATATTTCCCATCCCATTTACAATTCCATATTACCCTGATACCAAAACCTGGAAAAGATATTCCAAGGGAAGGAAACTACATATCAATATCCTCTATGAAGAAAGATGAATAAAGATTTTAACAGAATACTAGCAAACCATATTTGCAAACAAATAATAAGGTTTATACCTGCACATTATATGAAATGTCCAGAATAGGAAAATCTATAGAGAAAGAAAATAGATTAGTGGTTACCTAGGACTGGAAGTTTGATGGAGAATGACTGCTAATTGGTACAACAATTCTTTTGGAGGTAATAAAACTGTTCAAAATTTAGATAGAAGTGATATTTACACAACTCTCTGAATATACTAAAATCACTGAGTTGTACACTTAAAAAAAGTCAATTTTATGGCATGTGAATTATATTTCAATACAAACGTTAAAAACATTACAGCCATATACAACAAAGGCCTCTGGTAACATGGTTATTCTTTAATGAGCAGGGCTAGAAAGGGGGATCTATGAAATTTATGGATCTTCTATCTGTAACATTTTATTCTCTTCTGACTTAAATGTTTTCTTTAAAACCATTTCTTTTCATAAAAAAGCTTTCCTTAAGGCTTTACCAATATGATTATGAAACAATTACCTGATAGCATTCTCTTTGCTTAGACAAGTGAGTGGTTTTTCACCAATAGGTATAAGGTAGTTGTAATGCTCATGTGTAATTCAGCATAGTTAAAATACTATTCTAGATAATACTTAGTGATATCTCTGTAACCTTGTCATTGTCACTCACTTGTGCTCTACTATCTTTTCTAATGTGAGAGAGCTATAGGTTGAGTTATAGGTAGAAAATGTAGAATTTTTTTCTTTTTCTTTTAATCCTTCTACTTTTGCATTTAGAGTAAGAATATCCATTACCTTGGAAGTGTTGGGAAGAGATTATTTGCTTCATCCTATGGAAAAATAGCAATTTATCTGAAAGGCAACGATAGGAGAAAGAACTTGTGCAATTCAACCTCTTCTGGATTCTCCCCTTTGAGCTTGCCTGCTCTGACAGTGTGTGCATCTTCTTTTGATCTTGATTTAATATGGTAAACATATCTAGGTCAAGACTTATGTTTGTCTTTTCTGTGAACATCTGAACTCTTCCCTTTCTAATCCTGCTATCGGGGCTTAACGCCATAAAACAAATCCTATTTTACCTTTCCAGGTACATATCTAATTAGTAGCCTCATCCTTCAGTGAGCTGGTCCAAGGAGTATGCTTGAGGATCAGACTGCAGTAGAGAATTTTTTTTAAAATCCATGTATTTATTCTCCAATATATCTTTATCAGTAGCAAAGTTGATATTTAATTCCTATTTCAATTCTCAAATGGTTCCAAAATTGGAAGGGTAAAGTGAGATGTAATTCACAAAGCCTTGGGTGGGTGTATTATGCATGGGAAGGTCATCTGTCATATATATCACAACCCGAATAGAGCACAACTGGCTTTAATCACTTGTCCACCCTTGTAGGAAAGTAATTTACCTCAAAAATGACACCAGGTAACAAGTTCATGCCTTAAAATATAACATATCTGGCCCATATGGGAAAATAGAGTGCTCCTGAAGCCCACCTCCCACCATGGAATCATGCAGAGTGTCATCTGAACAGCATGGTTACTGTCTTTGTGAAAAACAAGGTATCCACTAGTTTCAGATGGAAGCAGACTGATGTGCCACTTCTGTGTCCATCCTCACTCCTGTGTCCCTGCTTTCCAAGGCTAGGCATCCATCTGTCCAGAATTAGTTAACTAGAATTCTGCCTGGAGGAAGGAAGCTGGGCAACATGGCCAGACTTACGTAATGCTCCCAAAGTGTACTTCCACCCTATTAATTTCAGGGATAGGTTTGAGATTCCCTAAGAGAGGAAGGGAAGGTAAAATGGGGAGAGACTGGGTTCCTGTTTCCAGTGGTTAATATTCCACGCTTGAATTGTTCATCTGTCCCTATTCTCTTTTCCCTGAGTCCTAATTTCATTTTACACTCCCATGACAGAGAGGAAAGGTCCATTCTATCACCTTTCCCCAGGCACATTCTCTTTTTTGCAGACACTGTTGCCTCCAGAATTCATCAAAACCTTGTATGAGGCTCTCCTTTAAATGTCCCTTTGCAACTCTCTGTATTGGTGACATTGGTACCCTTACCTCAGACCTGTAATTGAAATAAATAGTGCAGAACTATATTCTGGGTATATTTTTTTCTTTCTGTGCTGGCCAACTCATTTTATTTGCAAATTTTAAACTGCATGGAGATGAATATTAATGGCCATGTTATTATGTAAAGGTGGCATTGAGATTGATGCATGGTAAATACTCCAACTAGGAGGTGTGGAATTGCCTATCTCTGATAACTCCATGTTCTCAATACCTAACTAGATACTCTTGAGACCTATAACTTTTGCTTTTATTCTGCAGGCATATGACTTCCTCTCATTTGAGAGGCTACCTGGGGAAAAATGCCTACCCAACTGAAGAAGAAACCAATGTCCACAACCTACATTAATCAGCTTAGACCTTCCCTTTAAAGGCATATAAATCATCAACTAAGGATTACCAGAAATTTGAGAAAAAAAGCAATGCTAAAGAGAACTCTCCAGATTAACAAACAATAACCTGGTAGGAAATCTAATTTAAATGAATATTATTTATATGTATATTGTAGCAATTTATTAAAAGTGATGATACTATTGTAAAAATAAGAGATCTAGTGAGTCCAAGTTATGATTATCAATACAATTTGAATGGAATCCTAAACCTGATTACCTACCTGGAGAGCTGAAAGATAAAAATCAAGGAAACCTTCCAGAATACAGAGCAAGAAGAAAAAAGTGATAGAAAATATGGGAGAAGTTAATTCAGAAGAAGTATAGATCTAGGGGTTCCAAAGGACATCTAAATGGAGTTTCACAATAAGAGACTAAAGACAAAAGAGAGAAAGAAGTAATAATATGTACACGAAAATTTCCTCAAGTTAAGGAAAATCACTAGATTGTTTTCTGTATCCACGAGTCTGTTTCAGTTTTGTTATATACATTTTATTTTCTAGATTCCACGTATAAGTGATAACATACAGTAGTTTTCTTTCTCTGTCTGACATATTTTATTAAGCATAATACTCTCTAGGTTCATCCATGTTACTGTAAATGGCAGAATTTCATTATTTTCTATGGCTGAGTAATATTTCATTGCATATACATATGATTGTGTATATGTGTGTGTGTGTGTGTGTGTGTGTGTGTGTGTGTGTGTGTGTGTGTATATATACACCAGATATTCTTTATCCATTCACCTGTTGATGGATACTTGGGTTGCTTCCATACCTTGGCTATTATAAATAGTGCTGCTATGAACATTAGGGTACCCTTTTCAAATTAGTGTTTTCATTTTCTTTGGATATATATACCCAGCAGTAGAACTGCTAGTTAATAGGGCAGTTCTACTTTTAGTTTTTTGAGGAACCTCCATACTGTTTTCCATAGTAGCTGCACCAATTTACATTCCCACCAACAGTATACAAGGGTTCCTTTTTCTCCACATCCTAGCCAACATTTGTTCAAAATAAGGGCATTTTTAAGAGTTGATGGTTCAGAATTTCTAGCTTTCATGTGTGTTTCTGAAAAAGATGTTACTTTACTGTATACTGCAGATAAACTTTAAAAAGGAATTTTAAAAAAGCACAATGAGATTTCATGTCAGTATAGATGAAGCAGAAATTGGTAAAATTATAAAAGAAAATTGGAGGACACAGAAAGTTATCCTCATGAAGAAAGTGCACCCCTTGCATAAATATATAATTAAGAGATGGAATTGCTCTAACTGTATGATAAGGCACATGTTTCTATTAGAAAGAAAAACTCATTCACTCGGTTGAGTGTTTCCTGCTACTAGATTTAGGATCTCCTTCAGGGTAAGGCACTTGCATAATTTACCTTTGCGTCCCAAGTACCTGAACATTTAGCCAACATGAATGTCCCTTAGGCATTTCTCATGTCACCTTACTCAAATCAAATTTCCTCTCTCATGATCATTCCCTTAGGTACACCAACATATCTGTCCTGAGAAAATAAGAATGAATGTTAACTTCAGTTATTTCATACTCTGCAACCAGAGAACCACCGAATTTTGTTACCCCTACCTCTTTCATGAAACTTCAATCCATAGAGTCTTCTATCTCCATTTTTCTAGCTTGGGCATTAATTGCTAACAAAGAACCATTCCAAGAAGATCTTAACTGGTCTCCCTTCCTGACTGATGGGTCTTTCTCTTTGATTAAATCTATCATTTACATGCAAAGATTGGATATTGTGCAATAGAAAATAAAAAACTTATGCTATATCTTATTGTATAAATCACTATTTTTCTTATACTATCCATTCTGCTTTTCTTTTACAGCAATACTACTCAGTTTTTACCTAACCACGTGGCTGAGTAGAACAAAAGCTACTTTCCTCTTTGTCTTTTGCAGATAGTTGTAGCCATGTTTTGGATAAAAGGATGTAAACAAAAGTGGTTTTGCAACTTCCAGGAAATAGTATTTAAAGGACAGAGAATGTCCTTCTGCTTTCTGAGAGGCTAGAAGGGAGATATTCTCACTGGAATGGGAGCAACCATACTAGATATGAAATTGTAAGTCATTTTGAGGATGATGAAGTTGGGTCCCCGATCATGATGGAATCCTCATTTCCAGTTTCTAGTCATGGACTGGGTATGTTTATGTACAGAAGAAATAAACCATTATAATAGTTAAACCTTATAATTCTGGGATTTCTGTCACTCATGCAAATATTAAATTATACATTTTTTTTCTGGCTACAGATATATTCATCCCCAATCTCCAACTTTCCAGAGGTGGCTACGTGCCAAGACCAAATCCACCTCTAAAGTGGAATTTGGTTGCTGACCCAGCCTCACCTTTCTTGTCGGCCCCTTTCCCCCATCATAATATTAGACTTCTTAAATCACCATCAAGGCTGTTCACAATGTGTCTACAACCTGCCTTTTAACATTGGATCCTACTACATTGTGCCGTATGGTATGTATTCTTTCCCCTGCAACGGTTCATCATTTCTTCTTCTTTCTGTTATCCTGTTTATCTCCACTTACTTCCTCTCTAAGCCTTTGGTTTACTCGTCATGCTTTTCTGGTCTAAATATGTTTTGTTTTGTTTTGTTTTTCCTGTACACATCCATTTCAACAATCTACCAAAAGACTAAGAGATATAGTATTCCTAATCATTTTGAAAACTCAAAAAATCCCATGGGATGCCAACCTTACTGAACCATTACTGTATTCTAATATATTCACCTTTACTTGGCTTCAAAGAGTAAAAAACGAGAGGTGAATTTACTCCCAAGTTTTTTGTTTGTACATCCTATTACAATATCTGTTCCTAAGAGTGGTTATAGTTTATCAGTACATTCTTTGGATATTTAAAGGAAGGGAGATAAAAACAGCATAGGTAAGGGTGCACGCGCACACACACACACACACACACACACACACATACTCAGGTGTGCAAAATATAAATGCTTTATAGTCTTCATATAAATTGTCTCTAGAACTGGGAAAACCAGCCACTGAATATTTTTGTGAACCTTTCCCCCTCCATATGCATATACACAATCACTGACTTCTATTTTATGTGTTCTCTTATTCAGTGTTTTAGTACTTATTATCATTGAGTCCAAATTCAAAATTTGATGAACACCTTCCAATTACATCCAATTTGGTTGCCTTAGGCAATTTATTTTAAAGAGCTATCACTTTCATTGGCATTCATTCACAGCATCGTTGTACTCCTCATCTGCTGGCACGGTGATTGTCAGAGCTCAGGAATCTGCCAGGCAGCTTAAGGGTGCCCATCTCAATCAAGGGGAAAAATGACAAAAGAAAGCATTATGTCTCATTAAATGATATTACAGACACTGCAGTGCTCTAATCTGTAATTGAAAATAATTTCAAAATCACACAAAGAATGGCCTCCTGTGAATTTTCTAACACTTACAAACTCAGAACAGTTTTAAGACATTTAATGGTTATATTATACAGCCAATCCACCCAGGCCGGAAAAACTGCCTCTTTCCATTCTGAGTTGGAGCAGATAGAGACAAATCAGAACCTTCATGAGAGAAGAAAAATGATGACTCACAAAGCCCTCCTTGGGAGTCAGAATTCGGGAAGTATTTTACTGCCATAGACTGATGTCCATTACACAAAGCCTTCACCACCAGGAGTCGCTGTTGCTGGTGCGTCAGAGCACAACCAGCCACCTGCATGTGTGTGGTGACTCTACCCCTTCACCTCTCGAGTTGTTTGTTCCAGGTGAAAGTTGAATCATATCCATGACATAGCATGAAGTTTACATTACGTCTGCAAAGGCTGTTGAGGACGCTGGAGATAGACAAAGAGCCTTCACTATCTCTGGCTGACAATCAAGTTCCTTTAGCAACAATGTACTTTCACAGGAAGGAAAAGCTAAGACAAGAAAGCAGCAAGACCACTACAGAAGTCATTTCAATAGTTGGAATATCTGGGGTGGTTTGCTCTGCCTCAAATATTCCAATTCTGGAAGTGGTTAGTGGCTTCAGTGGGACCAACTACAGCCACTTGAACTGGGTTGCATTCAATCTTATATTATTTGAGCAACACGTTAGCGATACATGGTTTCTCTACTACAAAAGCTGACATCTGCAGGGAAGGAGGAGGTAGGTCAAGGTGGGGACAAAGAAATGCCTAGGCCTGAAATTAAAATCAGGTCAAGAGACAGACAAGGATTAAAATAAATAGTAATGACACTGGAAAACATGTTATGTCCATGGGTAATACAATAGAAGAGGTGGAGTGAAAGAGACTTCAGTGAAAATTCTTTAGTATCCAGAGAAAGAATATCTTCATCAGTGGAGATAGCATTCTGGATGATTTAAATGGCCTTTCTTGTGTTATTATATGTGATGCACCAATCAAAGCCTAAAGAAACTGTGCATTTTTCTGTCCACAGTCACATCACATTTTAAATACATCTGCAATAAGCTGAGGTAAGGAACAATTAGTTCACTAAAATCTCATCACATTCGAAGGCTATAATAAAATAAAATCTGTACACCTTTTCAACCATAGATTATGAACTAGAACAGATGATGCATGAGAGCAGGGACTTTGCCATTTTCACCTGCTGTACCTCTAGGGTCTAAAACACTTCAGGGTATATATTACAGGCTTGAGCATGAATGAATGAATGGGAAAAGCCTTGCCACAGACACAGTTGTACTGAAGCAACCAAGTACATTTCCTCAGAATACGAAAAGAATAGTAAGATAACTTTATTTCCAATTTCATTCTACTGGCAGCAAACCCAGATGATGTTTCTCAGTAAATATAACTATGGTAAACAGTTTTTCAAAACAGTATCCTAAACTTTTCTTTCTATAGACTGTACTGATTAAAAAAAACTTTGTTGTACCATATTATGTTAGTTTCAGGTGTACTACGTAGTAATTTGATATGTGCATCCATGATGAAGTGATCATCACGGTAAGTCTAGTAACCATCTGTCCTTGTACAAAGTTATTACAATATCATTAACCATATTTCTTATGCTGTATACTAAATCCTCATGGCTTATTTACTGTATAACTAGAGGTTTGTACCTTTTAATCCCCTTCACCTGTTTTGCCCACCCTCCACCACCCTTCCCTCTGACAACCAGACATTTGTCCCCTGTATCTATGAATCTGGTTTTGTTCCATTTGTTTGTTTTGTTTTTAGATTCCGCATATAAGTGACACCATATTATTTGTCTTTGTATGACTTATTTCACATAGCATAATACCATATAGATCCATCTGTTTTGGTGTAAATGGCAAGATTTCATTTTTTATGGCTGAGTAATATATATCTACCACATCTTATTTATCTATTCATCTGGTGATGGGCATTTAGATTACTTCCTTGTCTTGGCTATTGTGAATAATGCTGCAATGAACATTGGGGTGCATCTATCTTTTCAAATTAGTATTTTTGTTTTCTTTGGGTAAATACCCATGAGTGTAATTACTGGATCATATGATAGTTCTATTTTTAATTTTTTGAGGAAACTCCACACTGTTTTTCATAGCAGCTGCACCAATTTACATTCCCACCAATGGTGCATGAAGGTTCCTTTTTCTCCACATACTTGCTAACACTTGTTATTTGTTGTCTTTTTGATGACAGCCATTCTGACAGGTGTGAGATGGTATCTCATTGTGGTTTTGATTTCCATTTCCTTGATGATGAGTGACGCCGAGCATCTTTTCATGTGTCTGTTGGTGATCTCTATGTCTTCTTTTTGATGTTGAGTTGTATATTTTGGATATTAACCTCAGTCACAGTAATCAAAACAGTTTGTACTGGCACAGAAACAGACACACAGATCAATGAAACAGAATAGAGAGCCCAGAAATCAACCCATGCTTATATAGTCAATTAATCTACAACAAAGGGGGCAAGAATATACAATGGGGGAAAGACAGCCTCTTCAATAAATGGTGTTGGGAGAACTGGACAGCTACATGCAAAAGAATGAAACTGAATTACTTTTCACAGCATTTACAAAAATAAACTCAAAATAAAGACTTAAATGTAAGATCTGAAACCATAAAACTCCTAAAAGAAAACAGGCAGTACACTCTGATATTAGTTTTAGCAATATATATATTTCTTTTGGATCTGTCTCCTCAGGCAAAGGGCACAAAAACAAGAGTAAAAAAAAAAAAGGGACTATGTCAAACTAAAGAGAAGGAAGGAAACCATCAACAAAATGAAAAGGCAGCCTACTGAATGGAAGAGATACTTGTAAGTGATATATCTGATAAGGGGTTAATATTCAAAATATACAAAGAACTCATACAACTCAACACCAAAAAAACAACCTGATGAGCAGTTACTTGAGACCCCTCAGAGCTAACCAGCTTGTTCAAGAACACACTATCCATGGCAAAACCAGAAAGAGAACTCAGGACTTCTGAATTCCAGGACTTTGGTGGAGGACTATGGAAAGCATATGGACTTTAACTCAGACCAGTCTGGTACTGAATGCTGTCTCTGCCACAAGCTAGTAAGATAAACTCAAGCATAGTCCTTTGCCCGACTGCCTAGCTTTGAATCTCAGCTCTTCCATTTGCTAGCTGTGTGATCTCAAGCAAGATATGTAACTTCCCAGAATCTCGGTTTCTTCATCTGTAAAATGAAGATAATACAAGAAACTACTTGAAAAAGTTTCTGTGAAGATGAAATGAGTTAATGAAAGTGCTTAGTATAGTGTCTGGCCTATAGTTAGTGCTCAACAAATAATTAGAGGTAATTCAGTTTTTATTTTTTTCTTTCTCAAACCTGTTTGATAACTCAAAGAAATAGCCCTTAATATAAACGCTCATCTCAGTGCCTAGAGCATATAAGGCTTTATCCTCTTTGTACCCTCCCATTATACTGTACTATATGCCTAAAAATGGGTGTGTGTGGTTTTGCACAAACCTTCTGTTGGGTGGGAATAATTCTTTTAAAGTAAATAACAGCTGGGAAATCATCAACTAGAAAGAGATATATGAAATAAAGTAAAAGTAAAGTCTGAAAACTGGACATGGGTTTTATAATAAACATAGATATGAATTTAAAACAGAAAAAAAAAAAGGAAGAAAGAAAGGAGGGAACGAAGGAAGGAAGAGAAGAAGACCAGGTAGTGTATTATTTAGAACGGTTCCTTTCATTCCACTTGTCTATGATATCTCTGAATATTCTCTACCCATGTGAATGACAAAATAATTTTCCTGAACAGGGAGTCTGCTACATTTTCAGGATGATCATTATAAATGACCCAAACTGAAGTCTTCTCAACATTGCACCATTTTGGTGATACCAGTCTATGAACTCCAATTATTAAATCTGAATCATAGTAATGGAGGGTGAAACTAAAAATCCTCTCCATCGATAACTTAAGAGTTTAAGATCTTGTCTAGAATCAGTTAGATACCCATGGCAAAGGAGAAGGGAGTGGAGCAAAGAACACTGTGTGTTGCTTATATCTTAATTATCTCGAAGACAACTGGGAGCACAGATTTGCTTCTAAACTTCCAAGAAAGCTCACACAGTCCAGATGACTTTATGTTATCTAAGTGAAAGGTGTAGGCTTCAGGTTCTACACTCTTTCCTTTAAAGAGAATACACACAGTGTTAAAACTAACAAGAAGCTCTGATAAAGATTAACTTAAATTCAACAAAAATTACTGAATATTAATTATGGGTCAGGCGTTCTGCTTTGTAAACATATGGGGATGAGAAGACAGATAATAGGATTTCTGCTCTCAAAGACTTCATGAAGGGGCACAGGAGGAGATATAAATAAACACAAAACAAATATGTATTGTCTAGTCATAGACATTTCTTTTTTCAGTTTGGAGACTATATTTCACTAATCATTAAAATAGAGCATTAAAAAGAATGAAGCAAAAAGGAGAATCACGAACTTGTACAACCAGAAAGTAAAAATGTAGAGTTGACTTCAGCTAGAATTGAATGCTGTCATTCTGATTGACAGAAGCTCCTTCTCCAAAAGTCCACCCACCCACAAGGCCTTTTGTGATCAAAAAATGGCAGGAGAGCCTTTGAGTCTCACATCACCCTTTTCCTAGGTCATTTGTAAAATAAAGTGTTTCAGACAGTGGTTATCAAACAAGGCCTAAGGTTTACTCTTTTACTGGCTTTAATTGACACTTGTGCTTATCACTGAACAAGCAGTTGTGGTTAAAGGAATGAGACATGCTGACGGATCCTTAGAGCTTGGGGCTGGGTAAATTGTCCCAAACTACTTGGCTGACAATGGGGAAAGAGGCATATTCCTCCCTGAAGACAACTGTATTGATGGCTAGAGAAAGGTATGAATGTTTATGTGTGTGTGTTAATGGAGGGGGCAGGTGTGGTAGCAGGGTGTTGTGACGGCATACTACGGATCCTAGGAAGGCAACTGACAAATACTCACCACAGATACTGAGTCCAATTTAAATTGGCAGCAAAAAGAGAAGGTAGCTTTCTCTGCGGGGAGTGAGACAAAACTTCAAGAAGCTGATTTCTGAGTAGTGCTATCAAGGGTGAGTAGGATTTAATACCATTATTATCAACTCAGGGCTGGGAATGAGTCCAAATAAAGGAAAAGTTTGTAGATTTCATTCTATTATTATCAACTCAGGGCTGGGAATGAGTCTAAGTAAAGGAAAATTTGTAGACCTCTGGCCACTCCTTTTAAGACTAGCCTTGCAAAATTTGCCAACATATGTGCTAGGAAAGCCTAGACCTTCAACAGTTTTTTTAAATAAATTTATTTTATTTATTTATTTTTGGCTGCATTTGGTCTTCATTTCTGCCCTCAGGCTTTCTCTAGTTGCAGCGAGCGGGGGTTACTCTTCATTGTGGTACGCGGGCTTGCAGTGGCTTCTTGTTGCGGAGCACGGGCTTCTCTTGTTGCAGTAGGTGCGCAGGCTTCAATAGTTGTGGCTCGCCGGCTCTAGAGTGCAGGTTCAGTAGTTGTGGCACATGGGCTTATTAGTTGGTCTGCGGCATGTGAGATCTTCCCGGACCAGGGCTCGAACCCGTGTCCCCTGCATTGGCAGGCGGATTCTTAACCACTGTGCCACCAGGGAAGCCCCATAGACCTTCAACATTTTTAATGAACAAAGGGTTACTTGATCAAATGCATTAGAACCGCTGCCTTCAATATCTTCTTTTGGAGATTCATATTCAATTCATTCCAAACAATTTATATTTTGTGTTTTATTCTTTCATTTCTTTCTTCTTCTCCTCCCAAATAAATTTTGCTCATTTCAGTTTAGACCACAATGCTTTCAAGTCATAGGCCTGGACGTGTCACGTTTAATTTACCAAATGAATATATGATCATTTATATGTTCACAAACTGTGCTTTTGTTTGATCAGGCATGAATGTTTGACTTGATTCATATGGGCTTCAATTTTCTTTCAAGGAAAAGATGCATCCACACGGTCATTACTGAGGAAAGAAAGCTGTGTGTTTGTTGGAGAGGGACTGCCAAATTCCCACACCCTCTGGACCTCTGCTTTGAGATTGGCTGTGAATTCTGCTACAGTTTTACTGAAGCCAGGTTTGGGAGCAGAGAGTAAAGTGGGAGACTCGTATAAGAGGTGCAAAGCTCAGAGTAAGTTGAAAAACCTTTTTTTTCCTCCTTCTTTGTTTGAAAACCTCTTCCTTGCCCCCACTTGTTTTGCTTTTGTGACTGATTTCTTCCTTTTAATCATCCTTATTCTGAACTAGACTGAGCTGCCTTGTTAACTATGTAGGTAGGTCGTGTGCTGGGACGAAGATGACTTCAGATGCATCTTTGCTACATTAACACTAGTACAATATTATTAACAAATGGAGGCTCTCAGCATTGCTGTGTAAAGCTCATAGCACAGCAGAGCATGGTAAATATATATGATGGGAGGGGAAGGAGAGGGAAGTATGAGCTTTTAGGACTCTGGAAACATAGGAACAGTAGCCTGGGTACTGACTCTGCTGTGTTCCCCAGGTGAGGATGTGGTCTTACTAGGGCTCCATTTGTTGAAACAATCAAGAGAATTGGATGTTTGCAAATATGCCCTTAAACAGAAATGAGTAGATTATTAGGAGAAAGTATATACAAATGGACAGTAGTATAATAAGAAATTTGATATTTTCACAATTCCTGCAGGACCCCAACTGTGCCAAAATACCGTCTGTTGGTGCAACACACCCCAAGAAAAACATAGAGCAACACAGAGTCAGGCCAAGGCACGCTGTATAGTAATAGAGATGTATATCCCGCCGAGGTTATCACACCTGAAATCATTGTGCGTTTTTTGTTTGTTTGCTTTTTGTGTTTTTAAGTACATGATGGAGTTCCTGGGAAAGTAAAGGAATTCCTTATTGGCTAGATATGATAAAGATGTGTAAATTTAGTAGCAGGAAAGCATTTGAGTGGACATTTATACTAGAAGCATCTGCAGATCCTGACAGCCTAGAGCTCAGGTTTAAAGAGCATCGCAATTGGGAGGAGATACAACTTTATTCCTGTATTTTGTAGTTACCACGTGCGCTAAATTCTTAGTATTTGTTTATATAAGTTGGGAATTATGTTAGTCAGAGTTCTCCAGAACAACATATATATTTTTTATATATATTTGTATACATATTCTGGCAGGAGTGCTGTTACTGTCTTGAGTCTTGAGTCTGAAGGCAGTCTAGAGACAGAATTCCCTCCTTCATGGGGAACCTCAGTATTTTCTCTTATGGTCTTCAGTTGATTGGATGAAGACCATCCACATAATGGGGGGTAATCTGCCTTACTCAAAGTCCACTGATTTAAATGTTAATCTCATCTAAAAAACACCTTCGCAGAAACATCTAAACTGTTGTCTGACCAAACGACTGGGCACCATAGCCTAACGAGTGGACACATAAAAACACCTAGCAAAGGAACCAGTAGTTGAGATGTGTAACACAGGGAGCTCTTTCTTCCCATACTCTATTATAAACTATAATATTAAATTAATATGTATATATATTTTCATAGACATGTCTATTTTGTATTTTGAAACAGATTGTTTTATAACCCCAACCTCAAAAGTGAAACTAAGTATTAGAAAAAAGGAAGCTGCAAAAAACACTGGGGAAATATTTTCATGCTCCCAGCTCAGTTTGTCAGAGGCATCAATTTTATAAAGGCCAAGGGTTTATTAGGCTGTATTCTACAGCTAAAGATTGGACTGATAAAAGGCAGAATTAAGAGAAAAATTAACCAGGTTCAAATGTTTCCTCTCTGTCGCATATTCTCCCTATCTGTAAAATGAGAATGATAATACAAAGTTAGGCACTCAGCCCCACAAAACTGAAATATAGAAGAATGTATGCACTTGTGTGCTTTGGGAATAAAGAGAGGTTATAAATATTATAGCTTATTTAAACTCCTCTCCTCTTAGACAAACATCCCACAAATTGTTTTCTAATTTATCCTGCCCTAGGGTCAATTTAATTAATATGCTCCAAATGAGTTCAGATGCCACCATGGAACACAGAGTATAAAAAAGTGGGTTGATGCTTTTTCATTTCTATCGTTTTAAATTCCAGCAAATACTCACTTCGGTTCAGGTTCTAAGGCCATAGCAGTCTGATTTATCTAAGTCAAAAACGAACAGCCTGCTGTGCTCAAGTGTTACTTTCATTTTCCCCAGTTTGTTTCATTAATTTTCTGGGATTCATTTATGAAAGAAGGGGGTTGAACTGGATGCCACTGACGGTCCCTTTTAGATTTGATTCTAGAATTCTTAATCATCATAAACGGTACACTTTTAAGTGAAAAGGAAGAATGGCATGCACACTCTTTCTGCTCAAAGATGGCGCTATTGAGTTTGGTAGAAGATAGATGTGAAGAAATAAAATCAGTCTACTTAACTCAGAACAGGCTGCTTACCCTTCCATTCGGTAGTTATGCTCTCTGTGCAAGAAACTAATGAGCGTTGTTTGTTTTTTTAATATTGAGCTGCATGAGCTGTTTATATATTTTGGAGATTAATCCTTTGTCCGTTGATTCGTTTGCAAACAACCCAATCCAAAAATGGGCAGAAGACCTAAATAGACATTTCTCCAAAGAAGACATACAGATGGCCAAGAAGCACATGAAAAGCTGCTCAACATCACTAATTATTAGAGAAATGCAAATCAAAACTACAATGAGGTATCACCTCACACCAGTTAGAATGGGCATCATCAGAAAATGTACAAACCACAAATGCTGGAGAGGGTGTGGAGAAAAGGGAACCCTCTTGCACTGTTGGTGGGAATGTAAATTGATACAGCCACTATGCAGAACAGTATGGAGGTTCCTTAAAAAACTAAAAATAGAACTACCATATGATCCAGCAATCCTGCTACTAGGTATATATCCAGGGAAAACCATAATTCAAAAAGACACATGCACCCCAATGTTCCTTGCAGCACTATTTACAATAGCCAGGTCATGGAAGCAACCTAAATGCCCACTGACAGATGAATGGCTAAAGAAGATGTGGTACATATATACAATGGAATATTCCTCAGCCATAAAAAGGAAAAAAATTGGGTCATTTGTTGAGACATGGATGGATCTAGAGACTGTCATACAGAGTGAAGTAAGTCAGAAAGAGAAAAACAAATATATTGATGCATAAATGTGGAACCTAGAAAAATCGTACAGATGAACTGGTTTGCAGGGCAGAAATTGAGACACAGATGTAGAGAACAAACGTATGGACACCAAGGGGGGAAAGCCATGGGGGGGTGATGAATTGGGAGATTGGGATTGACGTGTATACACTGATGTGTATAAAATTGATGACTAATAACCTGCTGTATAAAAAATTAAATTAAATTAAATTTAAAAAATAAATAAATAAAAAGAAACTAATGAGGGGAGGGATGATTCAGCTTGGATGTAACCTGTCTGTTCTCAGCCGTATTCTCTTCTTAACAGGAATGTACAGGGTGCTAACTACTCATCTGTCTTTGTTTTCAGAATAATAACAATTGTTTTAATTGTCCTCATTCGCATTATTCTCCTCTTAAGACAAGGCCTCTGATCATTTATTTCTTTGGTTTTAAAAATATATATGGTTTGATTTCTTCCCCCTCTTTTATGTGATTGCCACGTGATATTTTGGTTTGCTTGTTCTAGCCTTCACGTGGTTTTGAAAGTTCATATAAGAAATGCATCTTTCAGGTAGTTCTGGAAACTACTTGGATTCATGGATTTCAGTCTTGGTTTGCCACTGATTGTGAGACTGAGTAAAGCTGCTTTGTCTCACTGGTTCTCCTATTCCTTATATAAAAGACAGGAGTGTCAAGTTCTCTGAGCTCTCAATTTCTTTTGTTCTAAAACTTTTTAATATTTTACATATCAGCCTTGTTAAAAACAAGACAACAGGTTCCAAATGGAGTTGCTAATGCTAAGCCCCATGTCAATAAACTGAGACTTAATTACAGGTTTGGCTCTCTCATAAATGGAATCTCAAATCAGTAAATCAGGAATCACCAGATCAGTACTAGTTAGGTAATTTGCCTGATAGACCCCAAAAGTCCCCTAAAGGAAAGTAACATTGCAATAACCAATCCCCTTTCTTGCCCAGCATAACCTCCTCATTTCTGCTCCCTTCTGACTATAAAAGTTTCTCATTTTGTACAGCTCCTCAGACCTCCTGTCTATCTGCTGGATTGGATGCTGCCCAATTCATGAATTGCTAAATAAAGCCAATAAGATATTTAAAATTTACTCAGTTGGATTTTGTTTTTTAACAGCCTAAATAGAAATAGAAATCAAAAGATAATCTAAAGCAAAGATTCATCTAGACTAAAGGAGTACATTTCTCAGAGAATGGATTTTTAAAGTCCTCCTTTTAAGTGAGGAAAGATATCCTTTGGACTATGGCAAGAAATATTTTGCACTGCAAGAGCCAGGGCAACCTAGGTAGCCTCGGCACATGCTAAGGTTTCCTGGGCTTCTCTCTGCAAGTGAGTTTGTATGTTGGAGACTGAGTTTTTTAGCATCAGGTAGGACCTCCAGAGAACAAGTCTGGAGCGATTACAAGTAAACAATGTTTACTTCCTCATTCTGGTTAGTTTAGTAAATTTAATGTTTACTTTAGGGCACAGAAGAATCTTGTGAGAACCTATTCAAAATATTAAAAAAAAAACTCATTAGGCCAAAAAAAAAGACTTCTCAAAACAGAGTTACCATATGATCCAGCAATGCAACTCCTGGGCATATATCCAGAAAAGACAAAAACTCTAATTCAAAAAGATACATGCACCCCAATGTTCATAGCAGCACTATCTACAATAGTCAAGACATGGAAGTAACCTAAATGTCCATCAACAGATGAATGGATAAAGAAGTAATATTCCATTATCTATATATATATATCTGTGTGTGTATATATATATATATATATATATACACACAGATATATATAAATAAAATGGAATATTACTTATCCATAAAAAAGAATGAAATAATGCCATTTGCAGCAACATGGATGGACCTAGAGATTATCATACTAAGTGAAGTCAGACAGAGAAAGACAAATATCATATGAGATCACTTATATGTGGAATCTAAAAAAATGAAACAAATGAACTTATTTACAAAACAGAAATAGACTCACAGACTCACATAGAAAACAAACTTATGGTTACCAAAGGGGAAATTGTGGAAGAGGGATAAATTAGGAATCTGAGACTAACAGATACAGACTACTATATATAATATAATATAAACAACAAGGACCTACTATATAGCACAGGGAACTATGTTCAATATCTTGTATAACCTATAGTAGAAAAGAATCTGAGAATCTGAAAAAGAATATATATATAAACTGAATCACTTTGCTGTATACCCAAAACATTGTAATCAACTATACTTCAATAAAGAAAATATTAAAAGAAAAAAAAATAGGCCAAAAAAAAAAAAAAGGCTTCCCTAAACAAAGGACTTATTTAAATTATTGTTCTGGTTTCTTCTTCCTTTTCACTTCCTTTTCACTGCCAGATAGATGTGTATCAAAGGTGAGGTGGGAGTATTGGAGGGAACTGACATAAGGGCTTTTGAAACCTTAGTAACGTTTTGGAAGGTAGACTCCATTCTGTTAATGTTGGTTACTTCAGAAAAGTCCAATTACGATGCCCAGTAGAAGAGAAGAGGACTTTATCAACTTTTTAAATACTTTTCTTTGCTGTTTGCTTTATTACAGTGAATGATTATTACTCTCAACTCCATATTTGTTTTTCTTAAAATTATATTATTTATCTATTGGTATATATTGGGCAGAACTGGGCTTGGACTGGGATGCCCAAGGTTAATAATTACAAACATCAAATGAGATAGTTAACATAAAAGCATTTTGTAAGTTTAGGTTATAAAAAAAGTAAGGGTGTATGGTCCCTAGAAGTAGTCACTGAAAGCATTGTATTATAATCCTACTAGTTTAGTAATGCTATTCAGCATAATTCCTAGAGTATGATCTACAAATATCTTTTTTAATATTATTTTATTTTTTATACAATTTTTAAAGGTTACTTTCCATTTACAGCTTTCACAAAATATTGGCTATGTTCCGTGTTGTACAGTACATCCTTAAGCCTATCTTACACCCAATAGTTTGTACCTGCCACCCTCCCACCCTTATAATGCCACCCCTGCAAATGGTAACCACTAGTTTGTTCTCTATATCTGTGAAGCTGCTTCTTTTTTTGTTTTATTCATTAGTTTGTTGTATTTTACTAGATTCCATATGTAAGTGATATCACACAGTATTGGTCTTTCTCTGTTTGACTTATTTCACTTAGTATAATGCCCTCCAAGTCCACCCATGTTGCTGCAAATGGCAAAGTTTCATTCTTCTTTATGCTGAGTAGTATTCTATTGTGTATATATATACCACATCTTCTTTATCCATTCATCTGTTGATGGACACTTAGGTTGTTTCCATATCTTGCCAATTATAAATAATGCTGCTATGAACATAGAGGTGCATGTATCTTTTTGAATTAGTGTTTTTGTTCTTTTCAGATGTATACCCAGGAGTGGGATTGCTGGGTCATGTGGTAGTTCTATCTTTAGTTTTTTGAGAAAATTTCATACTGTTTTCCAAAGTGGCTACACCAACAGTGTACAAGGGTTCCCTTTTCTCCACATTCTTACCAATATTTGTTATTTGTGTGTGGGTTTTTTTTGTTGTTGTTGTTTTTTGATGATAGAATTCTGACAGGTGTGAGGTGATATCTCATCGTGGTTTTGACTTGCATTTCCCTGATGATTAGCGACGTTGAGCATCTTTTCATGTGCCTGTTGGCTATCTGCATTTCCTCTTTGGAAAAAATGTCTTTTATTCAATAACTCATTCATTTTTCTTTAAAACGTTTTAGTTATTCCACTAATCTTCAGAAGGACCTGCTGTGTACTGAGTTCTCTTTTAGGAATGTGATCTACTCTGAGTAAGCCAGATAAGGAACCTATCCTCTTGGATCTTACATTCCAGGGAGGAGAGAGAGCCAATATGCAAGTATGTAAAACAAAACAAAACAATCTGACCATCACAGATGGTTGTGAGTACAGTGAAGAATGGAGATATGGCAGTGAAGGACTAGGGTAGGTCAAATTTAGATGGTGCATGTGTGTCGTGGAAGAATCTCATCAAATTTATATATAAAATGAACAAAGAAAATTGGATCACATTATGCTGCCAGGTGAGGTCACTTCTTTCAAACATAGTGTCATGATCAAATTACAGGCTGCTACCCATGAATCTCTTGAAGGGCGTTGTCAGGGCCCAGGGTGGACTGCCCCAAAATATGCTTCAATGGCATATTAAATATTTTGAATTAAAGTTACTTGAGAAACAGCTGGTGAAAAAAAAAGATATTAAAAGAAAACAAAACAAAACAAAAACCAAAAGAACCCACTCTGACCCTCCTCTCTCCCCCTGAAAGTGAGAAATAAATCTCCCATGTAAAGGCATTCTCTCTACACCAGGAGGATAGAAAGCATCCTTATCACGGAGTTAGGGAATTCAAGGCTAAGAAAGCTGTAAACACTTTCAAATAATAAATAAACTTATGCAGTTGAATGAGAAAAAAGTAATAAAGCTATTAACCTAAAATACCATAGAAAAAGATGTGAAAACACCCTCTGTTACTTCTTTATGTGTCTGCTATCCCAAGCATAAGCCCCACCCTTTTCGGTTAAATCTTCACAAATAATTATTTCTTTGTCTGAAAATGATATAAAAACAGCTTTCCCTGGTCACTTCAGGGGTCCTATTTCTATGAGACCTCCGTGCATATAAATTCAATTTTTTTTTTATCTCCTGTCAATCTGTCTTGTGTGAATTTAGTTATTAGACCTGCCAAAAGAACTCAAGTGGGGTAGGCAAGAAATTTCCCCCTCCCTGACACTTGGTGGGGTCAGCAGGATACTGACTGGACCCCACTCTGCCACTCCCCTCCCCCAACTGCTCCTGGGATCCCAGACCTTCAGCAGAAGGTAAGAGTTCTTACCAAGTCAGCCTCCTGAAACTCTGCCTGCAGGGTCGGGTGGAAGAAAAAAGTGGTGAGAGTCCTTTTTCTCTCTCTCTAAACTTAGATTACCTGGAGATAATATTTGTGAAACGGGATCCTTGGGTCATAGTGACTCTGGTATTGGGTACATGAACTCTCTCAATTTTTATTGAAACTTTCCTCCCAGAGATGGTAATTATTTTTCTTTGTTTCTCTGTGTTGTGTCTTTTGTCATAAGGAGGAAGAACTATAGGAAAGAACAGCAGGTATAGACCCATTAAAAGCCTGCTGTTTGAGCTGGCCTCACAGACTGTTGAGTTCATGCCTGACCAGACCAGAGTCTGTTTACACAAGCCTTGCTGTGGGTCTCCCATGTAAAAACTGGATGAAGATTTTCCTTTTGTCTGTTCTATGTCCTGAGAGTTTAGCTTTGTGACCAGTGAGAACATTCTTTCTGGTCTCAGCCAACTAGAAGGTGCACTTACTGGGGTGCATGCATCTGGTGACCAGCTGAATAGACTGGGGTTCTGAACAAGAAGTCAAGCAGTGCTCTCTTTGCCCAGCCATGCCAGCTCTCAGGGGAGTTTGTCATAAGGGGTCCTAGTCCATAAGGGGCCTTTGTCATCTCAACCTTCGTTACTTATTAGTGCTAGAAAAGTGTCATTCCAGTAGTCTGCTCAGTGTCATAGATTAGTAGATCTATAACTTGATGTGTCACACATTCTCGTAGGAAACTGGAGACACCATTTTCATGACACCATTCTTACCACCCATACCAGCAAAGGGCTTTTACTCTCTTACACTAACTCTGGGAGTGAACTTTCTGGATCTTGTGAGGACTACATACTCTCTTGTGAGATGTCCCTTGCATCTTTGATTAAGCCATATAAAGGGCTTATTGGCTTGGGTCCCTATTTGAGAATAATATAAGAGCCCACTCATCAATAACCAGATGGTGGATCTTTAAACTGGCTATATTTGAAAGGAAATATTTTGAGAGCTGTCATCATAAACAGCTGTTTTATTGGTACTTATGGGAGGGTCAAATTGAAAGGAGAAGACACACACACACACATTTTATATATATAATGGCTACCTTATGGAGTCCCTTATTAAGATGAACAAACAGAAATTAAACCTAAAACAAAGATCCAACATAAATTCCCTTTCTTAAAGGAAAGGAAAATCATCGCATCTCCTTGGCAATTCCTCAGGCGCTCCCACAAATAATCAAGAAATAGACCAGCTGGAAGTCAATATTCAAGGGCTAATAGAACAACTATCTTTATCTTGCAAATCCCTAAAAACCAAAAATGCAACTCTAGAAACAAGACAAGCCCCACCTATCTTTACCAATCCCCAAACTCACTGATTCTTCTCAAAATGCTTGTAGATATTATAAAAGATCAGGGTATTGGAGCAAAATTGTCCTGTACTTGAGAAAAATAAACAAGGAATATTTGAAAAGGGACTTTATGTATTGTTAGGTCTAAGATTGGAAAAATTTAATTAAGTAAATGAGTTTTAATATCATAAGTAAGCTGGTACAAAATTAATATTTGGTTTTTCTCTCTGTTAAAAGAACAAAGTTTTCTTAGATTATTGATCCGCTCTTAATGAGAAATTGAAAACAAAGGTTTCTTTACTTTTAAGGTAATCTGCCTAGAAAAACAGAGATTCAATATTTTGTCTTTATCATGTCTTCTATTACTTATGAAGAAAAATGAATCTTTCCAATATTAAAAGGGTTTTACAGCTATTTAACTTTCTTACTTTCCCATGAAGTCTTTGTCACTTTGATTAAATGGATAATTAAGTATTATTTCACAGTGACCTATGATCCTATTTGACCAAGTGTTTTAAAACCTTTCTGATATTTTTTACAAACTTCCCCAAAATCAAATTCTGAATGAAGTCTTATTGACCTAAAACTAACTTTGGGGTTTTCCAAAGGGCTCCTGGAACACCTCAAAAGATTTGTTTTCTCTCCTTATGAGAGAGATTAAATGAATTAGGCTTATTTGGTATGTTAAATTATATGGGAGGTATTGTTAAGTAAATGATGATAAAACTTCTTAGATTTTATTGTATGAGCAAATGTTATTAATACAAATGTTCTAAAAATCATGGAATTTCTAAAACTTGGATATATCCTAATATAATGTTATCACTCATAATTCCAATTATTATCTTAAAATGTTGTATGTTACAGAGACAACCAAATCTCCTTGTCAGTTGCATTATAGTGAATAATCAGATCTTTAATTATGGACATTTTAAAATCTTTATCATTCACAAACAATTATTGTTTTACTTAGATGCTTTTATAAAAGCTTCTTGCAAATGTGTTTTACCTTCAGCGAAATTCTTGAAAAGATATCTAACTAGTACTCTAAAAAACAAGTTTCTGATGACTTTCAAATTATACCACTAAACTGGGTAAGAATTTACAGAACCCTACTGGAGAAACTGATGGCTTCATAAAATTTCTAACAAAATATCAAGCAAAACAAGAATTAGTTACATGGGACTAAACGAATCAAGGAAGACAATTATATTTTTAAATTTGAAAAGTTATTGATTTTTTAAATGTTTTGTTTCTCCAGATTTAAGGAAAACTTTTTCTCGTTTCTCTTAAGCTAATTATGACTTAAAGCAATTTGGTAAATTATACCTTTGTAAGCAGAATTGAAAATTTATCCTTTTGTCACTACCTGATCCCTCCCAAATTCAGAAATGCTCAGTGAGTATTCTTATGTTCTTGGCAATACAGCTATTTGCATATGTTCAATAAGAATCTGTTCTCCTTATAACAGGACACGATTGGAAATATTGTTATATTACCAAAGCTTTGACTGGAATGACATATTTGAGAGATAAATACATAGACTCACATATGACCAGACAGCTTTAAGGACCTAAGGTTGACTTTATGGAACCAATAAAGCCACTTGGACGAGTAGCCTTACAGGGTTCCCAGCAGCCTAACCACGTGAGTAAGGAAGGTCCCTTCCTGAAAAGGCAAGGAACCTCAGAATATATGGGGGAACCTCAAGAAGAGAGGAGTCCACACAAATCTATAGGTATTTCAGACAAAATCTGATGGCAAATGTTTGGCTTGATTTCTGTAGCCTCAAGAGGCTATTAAAAGTTCAATCAGTAAACTCCTCATAAAAAATTCCAGGGCTTCCCTGGTGGCGCAGTGGTTGAGAGTCCGCCTGCCGATGCAGGGGACACGGGTTCGTGCCCCGGTCCGGGAGGATCCCACGTGCCGTGGAGCGGCTGGGCCCGTGAGCCGTGGCCGCTGAGCCTGCACGTCCAGAGCCTGTGCTCCACAGCGGGAGAGGCCACAACTGTGAGAGGCCCGCGTACCCCAAAAAAAAAAAAAAAAAAAAAAAAAAAATCCAGCAAAACTGATGTAAAAGAGCCTATATGGTTAATTGCTATTCTTTCTGTACTCATGTAAATAACCAGGCCAAGATTAATGAATATAGACTTACTTTGTAAACAAATTGGTCTTAATTTGGCTATCTTTGGTAGAAACAAGGGTGAATTTAGAGAGAAAATTATGGTTCAGTAGAAACTATAATACACACCTGTGGATATTAGATTCTAGCACTATTAATTTTGCTTAAGGTTCTGTATTTACCTGAAAACTGAACTGGATCCTGAATCTTTCTAGTTTTTTCAAATATCTGGCTATAACTCTCCAAACTAACATTTCCAATTTTCCCCCACTCTTTATCTTAGAATCATTGAGAACTAAAACTGCCCTTTTCCCTGAAGTTCTACTAACTGAAGCTACATGTCTCAGTTTGAACTTTGGGGGAATCACCACAATAACTCACGTGCAGACAGTCTTCTTCACGCGTGTTGCTATATGGACCATTCTGAATGTTTACATGAACACTCGATGGCATCATCAGAGACCTTCAAACTACAAAAGATGCTTCAACCCTGACATTTAGAATTCTTCTCAACTAGCTACCCTCAAAACTCAAAAACTGATTGATAATTTTCTCCAATTCTTAACCATTGGTTTTCGTTTGTCTCTATCAAATGCCTGATTGCCTGCCCCACGGAAATGCCTGATGCTTGCACCACAGGCTTAACTTTGGGAACCCACCTGTATCACCACATCCTGAAATGAGTTTAACCGAACTAAATTATTGTCAAGACTAATAGACTGTTTCAAGAAGATGGAACAATTTACCAGCCTAACTTTTAATATGTGAAACTTCCAAGGAAATTTCAGAGGAGGGAACTGTTGCAGCCCAGGACAGGCCAACTCAAAATATGCTTCAATGGCACATTGATTATTTTAAGTTAAAGTTACTTGAGAAACAGCTGAGTAAAAAAAAAAAAAAAAAAAGATTAAAAAAACCCTTTGCCCCTCCTGTTTCCCCCCAAAAGTGAGAAATAAATCTCCCATGTGAAGGTATCCCCTCTACACCAGGAGGATAGAAAGCACTCTTATCACAGAGTTAGGGAATTCAAGCCTAAGAAAGCATGTAAGCAAACTTCGTCACTTCTCTATTTGTCTGCTACCCCTAGCACAGGCATCTTTGTTTTGTTAAATCTTCACAAATATTGTTTCTTTGTCTAAATGTGATATAAACATAGCCTGCTTTGGCCATTTCAGGGGTCCTATTTATGTGAGAACTCCGTGCATACAAATTAAATTCGTTTTTTTTTTCTCATTTTATTCAGTTTTGTGTCAATTTATTTGTTAGACCAGCCAAAAGAATTCAAGAGGGTTAGAGGGAAATTTCCCCCTCCCCAACAGTGTGTTCATATGTAATTTATATTGATTTATTATTTTCTTTTGCAAGAAAGAAAACCCTCAGTTCATCATTTTCTTGCAGGATTTTTATGAAAAAAAAAATCGTTGGAGAGATTGAGGTAAAAGGTAACTATACAGTTTTCTTTATTGGGAAGAACACAGGTTTGTGATATTAGAGATCTGGTTTCAGGCCTGCTTCTTTCCCAATTGTGATCTTGGGAAACCTTACTTTCTGCATAACAAAAGCATTTGAAAAGATGACCTCTATTATTCCTTACTTCTACTGGATGTAGGAGTCTGAATATAAACAAATACTCACTCTGTTTAAATTGTTTTTCCTTGAAGAGAGTTAATCCTATATCTAAAAAACAATTAAGTCTAAAGCAAAGACAGGATTAAAGCAAACTCAAGGACCAAACTTAAGGAAAACCACCCTTGGTAAAACAGATATAAAGCTTTCTTTAGGCATGGACATATATACACTATCAAATATAAAATAGATAGTGGGAAGCAGCCACATAGCACAGGGAGATCAGCTCCTGCTCTGTGACCACCTAGAGGGTTGGGATAGGGAGGGTGGGAGGGAGACACAAGAGGGAAGAGATATGGGGATATAAGTATATGTATAGCTGATTCACTTTGTTATAAAGCATAAACTAACACACCATTGTAAAGTAATTATACTCCAATAAAGATGTTAAAAAAAAACCCACAACTGTTTATGTCTGAGGTTGCTAATCTAGGGGAAAAACCAGGGGGACTCGCATGTCAAATACATCTGATTAAAATCCTACCTACCATCATCACTTATCAGCTATGTAACATTGTGCAAGTTTGTCTCTTTTTTAAAATCTACTTTCAGCTTCAGTTTTCTCATCTATGAACTAGACACTAGGAATAAATGAAATGGTGTTTGTAATATACCCAGCACAAAGAAGGCACCCAGTAAATGCTAAGTGCAGGTAGACCTCACTTAGCAGCAAGTAAAAGTGTGATTTTTTTTTTTCTCTATCACCCCTCAGTCAGGACAGTAGAGGGAACTCTCTAATACACTCTGATCCATCACGCCTAACTGTCCGTGCCTCCCTTTGAGTGGCATTCAACAAAATGCTTCTCTGTTTATAACACGGTGGTCTTTCCATCTGTCATTACTATCTTATTTTCTGGCCAATAATCATGAATATCAGCAAATATTTTGATGTTTTGCCAAAGAATAAGCGTACAAAACATTATTTTAATATTTCAAGTCTATACTGAATGTTAAAATATATTTTATTACCACCAGATACTACTGAATGTCAGATGGGTAAGGGTCTTACTCTAAACTTAGAAATGGTTACATTTGTACCACAAGGACAATTATAATAAATGCTTGAAAGAGGTTACCTAGTGGACTCCTCCAAACTTCTGTTGAAGATATGTAATACATTTTTCATTGGGATTAGTTTTTAAGTATCCCATATAATACTGATTCATTTAATACTCTCGTTTTCTCAAAAATATCCTGTATGATAAATGAAGCAGAAATGTTAGACATTTTTAAAATGCCTGCTTCTTTTTATTATATTCCCTTATTTTTGGTAGATTTTTGTTTCTTTGTTTATTTAGTCTTTTTTCTGCTTTGCCTATTTTGAAAAGGTAAGTACTGGATGAACCCTAAAAAGGGACAAAATATGAGGTCTTTAAAATCAGATGTTTAAAAGAGATAGTTAAGTGGCTATCTGAGTGGCTTGGCAAACATCAACTTCTTCACCTGTTATATGGGAATAATATTTACTACCTTGTAGGAACATAGTGAAATATAATGAAATAATGTACATGAAAGTATTTATACATTCGTTATACTAAACAAATGACCAATTACTACTAAAATAAACAATGAAATAAGTTCCATCATTTGTACTATTGAACACTTGGTTCATTGGAAAAGTAAATTTCACTTAGCTTGATGACAATTATGCAGAATTTTAACTCAAGAATGGTGTTCTGTGGCTGAAAGGTCTATCTTCTATTATCAATCAAGTAGATCCAGGAGTTTTCACATGGATTAATGACAGTAAAAGAAGGACACCTGCTACTCAAGCAGATTGGCCAAAGAATCTTGGGCCAACAGTACAGCCAGAACAACAGATAGCATTTTAGTACTTCTAGATTAATTTTCTATTATAGTAAGAGGCAAATTTAATTCTATAAAACAAATTCTAATGAGTTTTCAGGGAGGGTATCAGAAGTTGAAGGAGACCATTTCTTGGACCTGTGAATGAAATATGTTGTCTGCCACAACAGTAAACACAAGATGTTGCAGCTGTCAAGTCACTACAGCCACACTCCACCTCATGGTGAGCCCCGAGGGAACTCAGGATGGAGGAAAATGGGCTGTCCACTGCCAAGCCCTCAGCCACTGTAGCCACCCAGCAACGGTATACCCTGAGGGAACTCAGGATGGGTAAGAACAGGATACTGGCCCTAGGTAGCTAAGGTGCATATCAAAGGAATGATTTCAAGGAGCCCAGACTCTTACAACTTCCCATACATAGAAAGGTGCTAAATTCATTAACTTGAGATGTCTAATTTTCTTTAATTAACAATAATCTTTTGAAGTTTGGACGACCTGGTCTTCGTTGCAAAAACTCTTATATATCCTGATTCTTCCCTTACCTCTCTAGAGTACCTCCCTTACCTCACTCAGAGATATCTGAGAGTCTGTCTCTCAGCCTTGAAGTCCTAAGAAAATTCATGGAAGAAAACGTAATCCTCAACTTTTAGGTTGTGCCTTTGTTTTTAGTTGACATACCCTAACCATCAGAAAAAACAAAACAAAACAGTAAGCTAAATATAAAAAATAAAATCAATTAAAGCTTTTAAAAATCCTCAGAGTAGCTGAGGGGACAAAAATCTAAGTAATCTAAATTCCAAAAAGAGACAATATCTTCCCAGGTAAGAAAGACCCGTATCTGGTTTCATTCCTAATAAAACGTCAAAAAAAAAAGTATAAATGTACCATGAATGGGGGTAAAGAGAAAAAGGCCAAAGTTTTAATAAACTTCCAATGTCTCTGTGAGTTGGCATGATGTCTTACAATTCAAAGGAGCCGCATTCACAGACTAAGTCTCCATTCACCTGAACTTCTTTCCTCTACGTCCTTGGGTGATTATACACTCAAGGAATACCCATGGCCGAACACAGGCAAATCCCTTCCAGTTGTGCCAGACCTTCATGTGCTCAAAGCAGTGATCTGCATCTGGGATTAAGACATGAAAGCTAAGAAAGAATCCTGAGGAGCACTAGGCATTATCTCATGCATGGTAGCAACTCATGAAGATTGGGAGCAAAGCTGGAGGCAGAAGAAGAATCTCCTGTGGTGATGAAATTAGAAAAGGGTTGAAGAGGAAAAACAATTCCTCAGAGGCTCCAAATGTCTGTGGCCATAGTTAAAACAACAACAAAAAAGAGGGCTTCCGTGGTGGCGCAGTGGTTGAGCGTCCGCCTGGTGATGCAGGGGACACGGGTTCGTGCCCCGGTCTGGGAAGATCCCGCATGCCGCGGAGCGGCTGGGCCCATGAGCCATGGCCGCTGAGCCTGCGCGTCCGGAGCCTGTGCTCCGCAACGCGAGAGGGAGGCCACAACAGTGAGAGGCCCAAGTACCGCAAAAAAAAAAAAAAAAAAAAGAGAGAGAGAGAAAGAGCTCTCCCATGGTAAGGAAACATGGTAATAGGCTAAAGTAGACAGCTCCTAAGCCTTGCTGCAAAGAAGCAAGAAGATAACGTGACCCATGATTTAGAAAAAAAAAATCAACAGAAGCAACCACCGTGAATTAAACAAGCAATTGCAGGCGTGAAAAAAATCACACATCAGAAACTCAAGTATTCTGAATAAAAGTGGATAAAAATAAGGAAGATTGAAATAGCTGTTGACTGATTGCGAAAAGAAAAAATGGAAGAAAAAGGTAAAATCATCTTTAAAATAAAGAATGACTTAAAAGGAAACCCAGGGAGAGCTTATTCTACCAAAAGGGGCATTCATGCTAGGAATTAGTAGAACTCCAAATAAATGAAATTAAAGTAAGAAGTAGGTAAAAATTATATTTAATGTAATTTAATATAGAAGATAGGCAACGAATATTCAATATACATATTATACTTTGAAGAGAAAAAAATACAACTCCTAAACAAAACTGATGTTTAGAACAATAATCAAAAATACTCCAGAAATAAAGAAAACACAATTCATTGTTAAAAGAGAAGCAAATGGTCCTAAAATGAATAAAAAGGTGCTTAACTTAACTCACAATAAGTAATATGTAAACTAAAACAGTACTGAAATGCTATGCCACACACTTCAATTTGGCAAAAATTAAAGTTTGGCAATATTCTCTATTGGAAAGGCTGGAAAGAAACAGATATTCTCATACATTTCTGATTTGAGCACAAAATGTACAAGTCCAATGTTTGAAAACTTTCCAATATCTCATAAATTATTTTTGTTCTCTGATCCAATAATCTCACTTCTAGGAATCTCTCCTAAAGACACATCTCCAGAAATATAAAATAAAATATGCACAAGATTATTCACTGTAGCATTAATTGTAATAGTAAAATATTTTAAACAATCCGAATGTCCATCCATAGAGGACAGAAAAACAATGGAATGTTATGGCATGTGAAGAAACAGACACACAAATAAGCAAATGAATCAAGGGAGTTTTCTGTATCCTATTTTGGAGTGACCTCCAAGAGAAAGAAGGCAAGATGAAGATCAATGTGTCTAGTAGTCTTTTGTTAATATAAGAAAGGAATGGAAATAAGAATAAGTTAGGCAAGAAAGATTGCAGGAAGCATGAACAAGAAACTAATAATTATTAGTTATAAGATTTGGGATGGTGGAAACTGAGGTGGAAGAACAGAAGAACTTTTCTGAGTGTGCAGTTTTGCATTATTTAAATGCCTTATCTATCTGAAAAGGAAAATGAAATTTAAAAGGTGTAAAACTTAGACTTGGAAACAAACCGAGAAATTCTTCTTAACTGTATATCAAGTTTCTAACGTATCCATTGAAGGAAAAGAATTGGTCAAATAACATAAACCTAATTCTCTGTAGGACATATCTGGTGGGGGGAGGGTCGGGGGGACCTGCAAATAACAAACTTCACTTACTGGCCTACTGTTAACATACTATTGATTATGCAATTAGAGTGAATTTTTGAATCTCACAGGATAAAACAAACAAGTAGATATTTAAATATTATTGGGAAAAAAAGGTTTTAGTGTCAGAGAAAAGACATATAGATTTGTTAGCACCGTTTACTGAAAGAGCCTTGTAAGAATAGCATCCCAGAAGACCTGGAGTCCAGATCTTGGCTAATTCCAAGCAGGGAAATTAGAGGGTGAACCTGGGAATTCTTGCTGTGCCTGAGAGCAGGGAGGGTTCAAAAATCACATAGGGACCTAACAAAAAGACACAGAAGCCAGGTTGAAGGGTCAATCTCCGGCTAAATTTGACATTGTTTGAGTCTAAAAAAGAAAAATGATGATACTTGATTTTAAAACATAAATGAATAAAAAATACGGTGATAATTAAAACAAAAGAGGGAAACACACACACACACACCCTTTGTGTGATGGCAATCACTTCTGCCATCAGCGGTAATGATTGTTATACCAATGCGTTACTATGAAAATTAGTAATAAAAGGTAAATGGACTTTACCCTTTTTTTTAAAGATACTCAGTTGTTGTGGCAGTCTTTTCTCAGAAGAATACCTGCTAATATGTGGGATAAATATGATAGAAAAACATTATTTTGAAGCCCCCAATAAATTCATTCTTTCAGAAAGTGACGGATGCTAAAACCATTAGTCTCATGAGTCTCATGGCGCCAAAGAATCATCCAACAGGTTACTTGCTAATAGTCAAGAGAAAAACAAACCTTCTCAAACAAACGATCTGTCAACTGTATTTTCACAAAATTGTCAGACTTAGAATCGCTAATATTGACACAACCTGATGGTATATGCCTCCTGATGCGATGCAAAATACACAGCGTTGTTTTTCAAGTCTCTTTTCCAGCAGCAAAAATTCAAGCCTTTAGACATAACATTTTACAATATAAAAGTGATAGGAAAAAAAGGTTAATACACTCTGCAAGGAAACAATCTGACAAAGACAGAATATAAGACATTCTATAGGACAACTGGTCTGCTTTCTTCGAAAAGTCAATATCAGGGGAAAATGAGGAACTGTAGATTAGAAAAGACTAAAAAAAATCTAATAAATATGATGCATGAATTTAACTTGGTTTAAGTCTCTGGTTTTAAAAAATACTATGTTGGATTTTTTTTTGAAGCAGAGGAGAAAGTTTAAGCATTAACACTACATTAGCTAATATTAGAAAACTATTGTTATTTTTTTAAGTGTGATAATATTGAGGTGAAAAATATTATTTTTAGAAGAAACTTAAAGTATTTAGGGTGAACTATCAAGACTTGTGTAGCTTATTTTCCATCTTTCAACTGGTTGAGAAGATTAGATAGGCTAGAAAGATGATAAAAAGATAGATGAATAGAGTGGTAAAAGAAATATGAGTAAATGTTAATTTTTAAATAGTTAATTTTCAAATGTATAGATAATTATTACCACTTTTAATATCTTAAAATTCTTTTAATGTTTGTACATTTTCATAATAAAAGTTTTATTATGATTACCTCTAATGTAGACAGCTCTAGAGGAGAAACTAAATCTTCTTTGGGTGATGTTCAAATTAGAACAGATTTCTGGTTAACTTGACATTGGTTAGCTGCCTTTCATTTCTTCATCTTTTTGATATTAGAAACTAGCAGTTGTGCCCTACTGAAAACTTCCTTTGCAAATAGGGGAAGCCAGTCTGAGTAACCAAAGTTATTTGGTGGAGCACCCCAGAAAGCCCTGTAATTCCTTTTTTTCTTGTCTTGCGCCAAATGGAACATAAGCTCAATGGCTGAAGCAAGTTTTAGCTACCATATTGGTTCAGGAGCTGACATGCCAAGGATTGTAGAGTAGGACTATATAAGATGCCTAATCCCCTTATGTGTGTGAATGTTCTACTATTAGACTTATTTTAATGTGAGAAAAAATAAAACATTTGTGTTCACACCACTGTAATTTTAAGGCTTCTATTATTTTCAGTTTAACCTAATCCAAACAAATACAGCATTTATAAAAATTTTCCTGTCCAGATTCCAGATGTGGTTATGTGAAGAAAATTTTCACAGCTATTTGTTGTAGACTGATTAATGGTCCTTAAATGATATCCATGTTACCTTATATGGCAAAAAAGGACTGCAGATGTAATTAAATTAAGAATCTTGAAATGGAGAGATTATCCTGAATTAGCCAGGTGAGTTTTTAATGAAATCACATGCATTCATAATCCCTCTTATAAAAGAGGGAGGCAGAGGGTGATTAGAGAAGGAGAGAAGGCAATGTGACCATGAAGACAGACATTGGATTGATGCTTCCACAACCCAAGGAAGCCTGGCATCCACCAGAAGCTGGAAGAAGCAAGAAATGGATTCTCCTGTAGAGCCTCCCAAGGGGGAGTAGCCTGACCAACACTTCCCTTTCAATGCAGTGAAACTGATAATGGACTTCTGGCCTCTATCAACGTGAGAAAACAAATATCTGTTGTTTTAAGTAATTACTTGTGGTAATTTGTTATAGCAGCCACAAGAAACTAATACAATATCTATTTCCACATGTAGAAGCAATTAGCCAGTTTCATGCTTTGCATTTGTTTCACATTTATAGCATCCCGACCGGATTGTGTTCTACAATCTGGCTAAATATTCACATTAGGATCCAATCGAAGGCACGTTCGAACGTTCGAAAGCAAAATTAAAGAGCTCTACATTTCCTGGTATTCGCTACCACAGCAGCAACACCAACTAACAGCCCCTGACTGTTTTCTCTGTGCTGGTGCTCACTAATCTCAACTAATCTGAGCAACTCAATGAAGTGGAGATTTTGCTAGTTTCCTATTTAAGGATGGCAAAACAGTGGCTTACACAGTTTAAGAGCCCACGGCTACAGTAGTGGCAGGGTCCATCTCAAGACCAGAGACCTATACTTTTAACCAACATAACTAACTCACCATCTCTAAAAAGGAAGCACTGATCTTGGACTTGAGTCTACCTTAGGATACTTGGTATATATCAATTATCTTCTTTTTCTAATTCACTGGCGTCAGGTATGAAATAGACTTCTATTTGTAATTTGGTGCTATCAGCTGTCACACTTCTTGGTTACAAACTTTTACCAGGTACTACAGAATGATCAAATTTCAGCAGGTTTAAGACCTTAATTGCAGCATCTTGTGATAGATGAAGACATCTTTGATGAATCATTAACAGAGAAGTTAGCTAGAATTTGACACCTGAAGAGTTAGGGAGCAAAGAAATTACAAAATGCATGCAAAATGCAATCTACTGTCTTGTATGGAATTTTCAAGCTATTGTCAAATAGATTACAAAACCTACCTGCTCCATGAGAGATGCGAATTTTCATTACGAGGGAAAAACTAGCAATGTAACTCACTTAAAAATATATCTAAATGAGCAATTAATATTGAACTCTGTTCATAAAAACTAAATTGTTCAGAGTTTTTTGTTTGATTTAGTTTCAAATTTGTATCTAGCCCCTCAAATTCAAGAATTTCTTTTTATTATAAGAAAAAAACAAATTCATCTTGATTCATGGGAAAATTATAGACTAATACTATTCACTTTTTAATTTTTATGATATCTACCATTTTTATTAGTGCTTTGCATTTTCTAAACATTCCTACAAAATTATATAATCTCAAACCCATAACATTGTAAGGTATGCATATCAACATCCACATTATGGGTGAATAAAGTGAATTTCAAGATTTTAAGTAGCTATCCATACTCACATAGCAAATAAATGTTAAATGAGGTCTTGAAGTCTTTCAGATTTCAAAGTCTACACAGAATTTTAGCTGTATCATCCTGCCAGGGAGCTATAAGAAAATCTCAGAGGTGGGAAAATATATTAACTAGAAAAGGACAAACAGAATTTGCATGTGTGTAAGCATTTGGCAAATGTAATTCCAATTATTCTGGCTTAATTTGAGTCATTTAAAGTCACAGGGGGAAAAAAAAAAGCAAAATATCTACAATGACCTTCCTGGCACTTTGTCCTTGTAACTCTGTAACTTGTACTGCAGAATCCGTTAAATCTCTCTAGGCATTTGACCCCTACTCAGATCATGAGACCACACATTCTTATGGGGGAAATACAAGAGTCTTTTGTCAGCAGTTTATTTACAAAGTAACAGTTAATCAACCTTGCTACCAGCTTTACTTAAACTATGGTGTTCTAGTTCTTCAAGAACGGGTTATTTCTAGGGGCAGGACAAGAATAAAGATGCAGATATAGAGAATGGACTTGAGAACCCGGGGAGGGGGAAGGGTAAACTGGGGCGAAGTGAGAGAGTGGCATGGACATATATACACTACCAAATCTAAAACAGACAGCTAGTGGGAAGCAGCCGCGGAGCACAGGGAGACCAGCTCGGTGCTTTGTGACCACCTAGAGGGGTGGGATAGGGAGGGTGGGAGGGAGCTGCAAGAGGGAGGCGATATGGGGATATATGTATACGTATAGCTGATTCACTTTGTTATAAAGCAGAAACTAACACACCATTGTAAAGCAATTATACTCCAATAAAGATGTTTTAAAAAAAGGAATGGGTTCTTTCTTATTCAACAGTAGTTTGGACCTTGTCTAGTATTTCATTTCTCCCAAAGTTGAAATTGTTACCCTTGACACTATGACTCCCAATAATGGAATCTTTTCTTTCTGCTGCTGGATCTCCTGAATGTTGTTTGGATTTCTAAATAATTGAATTCTAGATGGATTTCTCTGGTTTATAGCGTGCACTTCTGTCCTTTGGATTCATTCTGGACTTTCTGGTGTTTTTTTCTACTTTCTGTGTCTTGAATCTTCCTTAGAGCGTGCCATCTACCACCATCCTTCTACCTTCCTGCCCAGGTGGCCATCTTTGTCTCACCAACTTTCCATGGCTGCCTAACTCATATTTTTGGCTCTCTCTGGTCTGAATGCTCTTATGGCTGTCCAGTGGAATTATGAAGGCTTCTCCTTAATTTATTATAAACGAGAATGATGGAATATCATTTCAAATGTTTGTAGGGCTTGTGAAGTTTTCTTCTTTATTTAAAAAAAGAAAAAAAGGAGTACGATACAACAGAAGATAGCATCATATGTTTGGGGCTCAGATAGACCTGGGTAAATGCCTGGCCCTTCCATTTAATCACTGTGTAACTGAGGAAGCGACCTGGAAATAAATGGTCCCTTTCTCTTCTGTTGGGTTTATGCACCCTACTTATAGTCCTATCTATGTTTTTCCTTAATTTCTGACAAGCCCCGCTTCATTGATCCCATCGTGCTGCACTACTTTAGCTCAAGCCCTTGAAGTTTTCCACCTTTATCACGTGGAGACTTGTAACGCACCTTCCTGCCTTGAGTTTCACTCCTTTTAAGGTTCATTCTCTTCACTGCTTCCATGATCTCCCCTGATTTTACACATCATTCTCTGACTAGAATATCCTTTCCTCTTCTACTAAGAATTCCTACTCATTTTTCAAAACTCAGTTTAGATACTACCACTTGTGGGAATTTTTAGACGACCCCCTCCACTATTCCCTTTCTCTGCTTCACACATACTCACCAACTCTCTGGGTTAGGAGGGTCTCTTGCATAATCCTGCATAATCCCACAAAACATATTAGCATTGACCATGCTGGGTTTTCATTGTTTATATATGAGTTTATCCTTGAGCGCTTGAACCTTTCATTTCTATAAATCCATAGTTCCTAGTATAGTAGTTTGAACTTATTAATTCCCCAAAAGTGTTTGTTATGCAAAGATGGAAGTTACCACTGCAACTCTCAGAAGCAATTGAGAACTCCCAATAAAGGGAACTCTGCTTTATCCTTCAGCAATACATACTTTTTTTTAATCATTCCTTTTTTCACTTCTAGCTGCAAGTCTAATACGTCAGCTTCCATTTACTGTTTGATTACCATAAGGCAGGGAAATAGGATAATTTTGTTGACTAGATTTTATGAGTTCTGCTCTGATAAGTAGTAAGTGAACTGGTCATCCAGTCATCCATTTATTCATTTAATATAAATTTATTAAGCCCTCACTATGTTTCTGGACCTCTATTAAGGAGTCCCGGGTACCAAAAAAACAAAAACAAAAAGAAAACAATAGTCCTTCAAGCCCATAGTCTAATAGAAATGTATTGTTGTAAATGCCCACTCTCCCCCTCTGATTGCCTTATGGAAAAGAAGTTCCTCTATCTATACAAATATATAAATATACATATTCAAGCAAATATATGACTATATAAATAGCATGTATAAATAAAAATAAAACCTAGTAGTTTCAACATCAAATATTCAGTCCCAGAATCTGGAGCTGACTCACAAAATTCTGGATTTTTCTTTCCCTCTCCGTCTGTCAGCAGTGCTTGGCCAAGCACACACTGATTTTGTTATTATTACATAAAATACTCATCTGCCTTTGCACCACTCCTACACCCAAAGACATCGCCTTGCATTAGTGGACATTGGATATGACACAATGTCAAGCTGGGCTTCTCTAATGAAATTCTGGATGACTCTGGGATAACCTATAACTTGACCTTGTAGTGGATACATGTATGTTACACCTATCTCCTTTCAAAAATCCCCTTCCATAATGACTTAACTAGTCAGATTGCTAATGGAAGAGAAGTTTAAAGAGAGAAAAAAAATCTAAAGTTCTTTATTTTCTAACATTCCTTCTGTTCTCAACCCTAATTTAAGCCCTGGGACTGAGGAGTGAGTTGCACTGCCCCTCCTGACCGCAACACCTCGGGAAAACACTTCTCTTTTTCCACTGGTGAAGATACCAAAGGGAGTAATACTAATTTGATATCTGAAAAAGTTCTCTACATTTGCTATACAATGTATCCTATCGTGAGCATGACACCTCATCATATTCACAGTCCCGCCCACAAGGAAAGGGAGGAGATTATACCAGGAGAGTGCACAAGGGGGCAGGGATCTTGGGAACTATCTGAGAATCCTGCCTACCATATCATAGTATACCCTAAGTTTTAATAATTCAGAGGGCTGGGCTCAATGCTACTGAAAGCAGACAGATTTATATTTTGGATTAACACAACTCATTAAGCTCAGATGCTGTGGTGTCTTGCATATGCACTTAATTTTTCTAGAGACTTTCTTTAAAGAGATGACACTAGAGAATTCAGATAAAATTTTAAGAGATTAGGAAGCAAATTATTATACACATAATTGAAAGTGTTTACGAAAAAAGCAAGACCATAGTTTTATCTTGTTGATTTGAAAGATCTGTTGCTTTGAATTGTATCTTCATTTACACGTTTATCTCTCTACTACTGTGTCAGAGCTTTAATATTATTTGAAATATACTTCTAGAACCTTTTATTACATTGATGATTGGTTAATGGTTAAGAATTATTTAAAGTAGATTTTTCAGATACACAAATTATGACTATTAAAGTCCATTTTGCTTTCAGCTGCCATGGTTAATGCACTTTATTTACCTTCCGTTTTATTTTTGAGAAGTTCGGAGAAAATGTTTTCTTTCAAAGATGATTTTCTTAGGGATATTGAATTTTCTTTGGTATCCTTTTTAATCTTTCCTAGTAACGAAGTCACCTTACAAGTTATTGTCTGTCTTTTAGTAAATAATTCTTATCTCTTCCTCCGCCTTTAGGATGTTGACTAGGTTGGTTGCAAATAATTTATCCATTTTCTCCCAGACTGACATTATCTCTACTCCCAGAGATGCTTCTAGGTAGTAGAGTCATGTCACTAAAACCTAATTTTTAGCTGTGTACCTCACAAAAAACTACCATGAAATATCCAGACAGATATACAGCAGCAAAACATCAACAGCTTTGACCTATGCCTCACCTGTAAAAGTATTCCCTCTCGCTGTCTGTGGTGATTTATTCAGAGATGGTGAAATGGCCCAAGGTAGGCTACATGAATCATCACAGGGGCTCTTGCTAGAAATACGGGAGGGTTTCTCTTTCTTCTGGGCCGCTGAGATTTTAGTCTATCACCTGTAACTTCCAGTGCAACTCTGCAACTTTTGAATGTGAAGCTAGTCTGCTTGAGAAGAAAGCCAATACAGAGGAAAACAGTGGCAAGATGTAGACACAGATATAGGAATAGATATAACATATATTTCTATGTATATACAGTTGTATATGTGAATGTAGAGGTAGATAGATCGAGAGATAGATAGCCAGATCTGTCTATACTCATAAACATCACATAAGGAAAAAGAATAATTATACTATTAGTTTTGAGCCTCTAGATTCAGCTATACATTATTCACAACTACATCTATGTAATTTAAAGCTATGCAAGCCAATATAGTATTTCATTTAAACTAGTTTGGATTCCATTTCTGATATTTAAAACCAGAAAAATGTCATCCAGTACAACAATCACACAAGCTATTGGTTATTAGAACACAAAACTCGAATGAAATAAGAAAAGAGATACAAAAGTAAAACCGATACAATTAAAGCAATTTAGGATTTGCTCATGAAGATGACTGGGAGTTTTTCAGACTAAATGTCTAAAGGTCAGGAAGCAAGCACAATGTGACTAACGTGTACTCATTGTTTTTCAAGTTGTTCAGACAAGTTCTGTGATGCTGGAATACAGAGAAATTCTTAGAAGCTTGATTATGAAATATTAAAACAAAAAGAACTATATCACAGAGTAATGAATTACACCAATGCTTTATACCATGCTACCCAATGGTAGCATGAATAAACTCTGAACTGAAGCCTCAGCAATACCAACTTAGGTTATTTAGTCTACTTTGGTGGAATACTATATTACCAGTTAGAAGTTATTCCAGGTGCCGACTCTCCTTTCTTAGCCTCCCTAAATCTACTCTTTGCCCTTCTGCATCATATTCTAAACACTGGGAGGCTGACCTTGAAGTTTCCCTTTCCTTGGTTCTCTTGCTTTCTGGCTTCTTTTTGGGTTTAGGCAGTAGAGGTTCCTTGAAGGACTTTCAGAGGTAATAATAGGAGGATGACATCAGGGAATTAATTTTCTCCATCCTTGTGGCTTGGCTGTGTTTATCTAATGAAGACCAATGGTTCTTTTACCCAACCCACTCCCACATAGCTACTGCCCCACTAAAAATTCCCTCTACTTCTCCTTACAGTCCTGGGGTAGTAAGGGTTCCCAATACTGGATCTCCCAGAAACTTCTTAATTTGTCTAAACCTTGCCTAAGTCACATGGATTGAGTGTGCCATGTTTTCTCACAGTACTCAAGTTATTTTTATTTGTTCTTTATAACACATCCTGTAATTTTTTTTTTTTTCGGTACGCGGGCCTCTCACTGTTGTGGCCTCTCCCGCTGCAGAGCACAGGCTCTGGACACGCAGGCTCAGAGGCCATGGCTCACGGGCCCAGCCACTCCGTGGCATGTGGGATCTTCCCGGACCGGGGCACGAACCTGTGTCCCCTGCATCGGCAGGCGGACTCTCAACCACTGCGCCACCAGGGAAGCACCATCCTGTAATTTTTAAATATTCTATAAAGTACATGCATTGCTTTCAAAAATCAGAAAACAACAAATAATTTTTTGAAATACATTTTCTTAGAAAATGCCTGGTGAATATTCTAGAAACTTGCAACTCAGTAGTGATTATGTCTGAGGAAAAGGAATGAATGTATGTTGACATTTTTATACTGGGCAGCCACATTAGGGGATTTGCATAAATTATCTCATTTATGTAAATGTAGTTTTCTAGATCCTATTTTACATATGAAATAATTGAGACTTTGGTCATATATCTAGCAAACAGAAGCAGCAATTCAAGATTACACCGCATACACAGGTATAGTCAGTTGGTATATAATACGCATTGGTAAAGAGGATGATAAATTTACTATATATGAAGTAGGGATCTCTGTTCATCTGGGAGAATAAGCACTGTTCCTTCTACTTTTAAAATATCAATAGTAAAGCGTTGCTGAGCAGGTACTGGGCATCATTTTATTGGAGACTCCACTGTATAGCAAATCACTGTCCGAACTAGTTTAGTGCTATAAATAAGTTCAAGTAATTTGCATTCAGACTCTGTGTTTGAATCCCAATTCTGTTGCTTGGCCATTATTTTAAATCTTGCTAATCTTCAATTTTTTATCTGTAAATTAGAGAAAATGATAGCTTCTCTCTCATAGGCTGTCTGGGATGATTAAAAATATACATAATAAAGCTAAGCACAAGGCCTAGGAGAGAGTGAATTAATATTATTAATATAATAAATGGGTTGGACAATTATTATTAATAATAGTTCTTTTCTAATCCTGGTATTCCTACTTATTGTACTCTATAGACTATTTGAATAAGTAATGCACACGACATCGAAGTGTAATGGAGATTTCAAATGTACTTCTACAAATATTTATAAACCAAAATAGCACCTTTTTGTGCATGAAGCAAGGAAGAACAAAAGGGGCAGAAAATAAAGAACAGTAATAAAAGTTTGTTTGTCTGTTTCACCATGACCAGATATCCTGCCTGAATCCCCACATCTTTGAAAAACGCCATAGAGGTCACTAATTGAGAAACATATCATACCCAAATTAATATACTTTGAGTAGACTAACATGCCAGTGTCTCAGGAATGACACTTATATAATTCACTAAATCATATACAGTAAAATCATGTAGGGTTGAAAGAAATCGCCCTGAGTTACAACATTACATTTAAGTTCTTTCCCTAAGAGAATGCTCAAGGCTTAGAAAGATGCCTTCAAAACACATGTGGGAAGGAGAGGATGACCATAAAAATCCTGGCAGATCACTTACAATGACAGCATATAGGACCACATCCAGTCAGGAAGCTTCTACCTGTTACCTTTCAATTGTTACTGGCCGTGTGCTTCATTTAATAAGTTGTACAAAGTAATCTTCCAGATTCAGTGTTGAAATGGGATTTGATTTCCACTCATGGTGAATGCTTTGCATTGGAAAATACAGAATATTTGACATAGTCTGTATTCAAGTTCCCCATAAATACATCAAAAATAACTACAAGCATAGGATGAAGAAAAGAAGGAAGAAAAATATAACTTCACTTTTACCTCCTGGACGTACATGAATTATTTTATATTTGGTCATGCAGTTCAATGGACATGAATGTAATGTCTTCCTGTGAGTTGCCTTTGGTCAGATTGCAAACTTCTGTAAATAATCACATGAAGAGATATGATATCATTTTAACACTTCACATAGATTGTGGCCAAACCTTTCATTGTTCTGGTTTATTTTCACCAGATACCTAAGTTCACCATTCTCAAGACTTGGAGGAAAGAATGTACCAGAAAGAAGCAAAAGGATCTGAATTTATGGTTGTCAACCAATATTCCAACTCCATGTACATCTGATGGATGTGAGAAAAATCCATCAGGGACAAGAGAATGACTAGAATGAATCTCCTTTAGGGAGAGGAAAGGGTCTCTAGAATCTCTGAGATAGTGTCCTTATGTGCGTGATAGCTTGAGTCCATGTTAATCCAATCACGCTCTGCCTCAAGGTGAGAAATTGTGATTAAGAGAGAGTAAGGTCATATGAATTCATATGTTTTTGAATTATGTTTTGAATTCACTAGAAGATTCCAAAAGCTCAGAATTTCACCAATTCCAAAATAAAAGCTCTAGAAATTGATGGCTATTGTCCCAGAGACAAAAGTTCAAAACAAATTGCATTTATCTTGGTGTCCTCTCATGGCTCCTAAGGACATCATTCTCCTCAACCTCTCTCCCACCCGCTGTTGAGCTCTTGCTCTAGAACCACTGATTTGAAAGGGAGGTGGGCTGGGGCAGAGGAGGATGGAGAGGAAGAGAAGTGTGGTTAAGCAACATTACTCCAAATTGTCAAATCTAATGAATTATCCTACCCCCCTTAAGGAGAAATAATGTATCAACTGAAATTTTAACGGGTAATTTTCACTGATATTTGAATACCTCCGGGGCATATTTGCTTCTTAAAGGTGAAAGTGAGGGAAAATATTTGATAATTGCAAAACTAAAAAAAAAAAAAAAAAGTTTAAAATGGTGAAGTTAGGAAAGAAATGGCACCATCGATTTTGTGGAAGCCAAGGTCCTGTTCTGTGCTGCAAGACATTACATCTTTATCACAGATCCTACTGCTGGACTTTCTGGATGGACTGTAGGGCCATGACAGTATGAGTCTCTCTGCAGAGTCGCTGACCCTGGGCCCCATCCAGACTTGTTCTGTGCTCTTAGCCACCTGGGCTCACCAAACCAAACATCACCAGAAATTCAAATAGTCTCATTTGTATTTGTCCCCTACACTTACTGAGGTGTTTGAGAAATGAAAATCAAGGGATTAGACATTAGATGTAGGTCCACAGGACAACCCTTTTTTAAGCAGTAGAGTGAAGATTTCAATTCTTAGGAAAATTGAATATAAAAGTTTAAAAAACCTTCTAAAGATAAAATTTTCATTCATAGACATTATTTCTGGCTTTCATTTTATGGTGTAAGAAAATGTATCTATAATAAATGTGCATTAACCTTTTAGTACTTCTCTAAATTTCGTTTAAAATTAACTGACAAAATAAAATATAAACTTTATCTACACGATTAATCCTTTTTTATTTCCAGCAAGACTAAGTCTGTGCGATTATTCGAGTGGCTACGAAGATCACCTCGTAGGGAGTTCAAAATTCAAGGCATCTTGGCTCTTCCACTTGTGTACCATGAGTCAGAATGATTGTGTTCCGGTCCTGGAGTTGACTCCTGAGTAATGACTGGAATTAGATAAATGAGCTAACCTCCCTCAACCAACAAACCTGGAACATATACTACAAAACAATTGGGCTGGATGAATTCTAGGGTAGCTTCCAAATGGAGCACCCATATTAAGAAGATTTTTGTCCACTCTTTCCTCCTACACTATTTCCACTACCCATGAATGCTACAAAAAAAATTAAAAAGAGCATGTCACTTGCATTTTAAATAATATTTTGTATTACATAGGGTTATTCATTTTACAAATGATGTTATTCCATTCCAGTATTGAAAATCAGTATGATGAAAAGGAAAATATTTCCTGTTCGAATTAGCAAAACTTGATAAAAACACTATCCCTTCTTGGATTTTATGGCCTTGGAAGGTAAAATTAATCTATCTGGCCCTTGGTTTTCTCATAAGGAAAATGGTGATAATTGTTACCTAGTAATGTTGCGGTTAAGAACTGATTCAGAAAAAATGCAAAATGTTTACCGTGAAACAGGTGTGGCAGAAATAATGCTGATGTTAAAAACAATGACGATAATGTCTTAGGATAACTAAATCCCTCAGGGATGTTTAAAATATGATGCTATTCATATGAAATTCATATGTATAGCATAACTTTGGAACATATCTACCAGGCAAATTGGGATTTACTGGAAACACAGCCTTTAGAACTCAATAATTGTGGATAAAGCCAATCACCCACTAGAGTATGTTTAACAAATGTGAAAATTTCGAGGCGATGGAAAGTTAGAATTTTTCCTTCACTTTGCCCATGCGTGGTCTGTGGGTTTTTAATTCTACTTTTTTTTTTTTTTTTTTTTTTGCGGTACGCAGGCCTCTCACTGTTGTGGCCTCTCCCGTTGCGAAGCACAGGCTCCGGATGCGCAGGCTCAGTGGCCATGGCTCACGGGCCCAGCCGCTCCGCGGCATGTGGGATCTTCCCGGACCGGGGCACGAACCCATGTCCCCTGCATCGGCAGGTGGACTCTCAACCACTGTGCCACCAGGGAAGCCCTAATTCTACATTATTAATTTGGGAATAGGTGGAGCTATTGTGACGAAGGATTTAGAAATCATCACTTGCCTCAAGGAGTTAACAAGTACCAGGCATAAATGAAGGAACTATTTTAAGCTGGCTTGGCAGGAGAGCCTCCCTGCTGGACAGGACGGGAGAACAAGACGTCAGCCTTGGCAGAAACCCTGTGCATTTGATGCCCAAACTGACAGTACTTAGGTGAACATCATGTCCTGGCTCTCCTGTCCAAAGAGATAACCTGTCAAACCCTTTGACTGAACTTATACAACCTCCATATGGCCACTGGGAAAATATTCTGAGAGAGTCAGAAAATGCGTTTTGAAGCACCCCATTCGGCAAGGGTCATAGGACCGGAGCAAACCAGCGCACCACACCACTGATTTCTAGAGTGGCTTCTGAATAAAATGTCAATGTCATTGACTACTGGGAAGAGTGACTCCCTCACAGTCCATATTCCTTTTACGAGTAGAAAATAAACTATAACTTTGCCTTTTATGTGATTGATTTTCACATGCTTCTGTATCATTGACATGAACAACAGAACTACAAAAGATCTTTTCATGCCTACCCAATATAATGATGATGATGGAAATAATCATATAATCAAGCATGTCAAGTGGCCAACAAAGAACCTATCTGAATGAAGGTCAAAGAAACAGGTAGAAGGTGAAGTGAGTGAATCCACTGAGGGCACAAGCCCTAGAAACAACAAGAGGATTGGTCTCTGAAACTTCTGGGCAAAGACATAACTCACCTCCAATGGAGAGAAAGTGAAGCAGCATAGTGAGCCCCAGGCCAGGGATGACAGGTGGAGATCAAAGGGAAGGGAGTGCTGGCTGATCCCCGGTGGGCTGTTCCCAGATTCCCACCTATGAACATAAGATTCTGGGAATATGGTGGAACTACCTGCAATAAACAAAGGAGCAGTGTTTCCTAATGGGCGAGGCCATGGGTTCTGGAGTCAGAGACAACTGGTGTGTGCTTTATTAGGTATGTGACTGTGGACCATTCACTTAACCTCTCTGATCTGCAACTGAATTATCTACATGGATCACAATGCCAGCTTCCTAAGATTGTTGGAAGGACTAAGCCAGATAAAGTCTCTAGAATACATTAGTTCAGACTATGATAGATATTATCCATGGTTAAATAAGGACATTTGTGATTAGTTACATGTATGCATGCATGCATCTCTGTACCTATGTAGCTCTGCTTTAGGACTAACTGTGTGAACGGTCTAGGGCATCTTTCACTCCTTAACCATGACTTGGTTTGCTTCTCTGCCTGGTTATCCTCTCCTTCATCTAAAATACAGGTAAACAATTATCAATTACCAATAAAGTGACTTTCCTGACAGAAGACGTTCTCCAATAGGCCAAAATATCACTGGATGCATTCTCCCTGACTTTAGCAAAGTGAATATTTGGAGAGATCAGAACCCCACCCACAGTCTTGACGGCTTCAGACCTATCAAGGGGTGTCAGAGCAGTGACCTGAAAGTTGAGGAAGCACGAGCCTAACATCAGGTGCCAGATGTCTTATTCATGATCTCTAATGCTTGAGAAAAGAACTACGAAAACGCAGCAGAGAGGCTAATACTATTGTCAGCTGTTACTCAGATATCACCTAGATGCATACTTAGGTCTGTTTGACTCAACGCCCATGCTTTCCGCAAGACACGTGGCTTTCATGCTGTTTCAATTTTGCCTCTTTCTCACGCTATTTCTGCTACCTGGTAGTTCCCACCTTGGCAAACTTCTACTTCTGTCAAGATATATAAAAGCATTACCTTAACGAAATCTTCCCACAAACTCCAGGATAGAACTAAGTGCTTCTTCAGTTTCAAAGCACCATGTTAAAGCAAATCACGCAGTGTTCATGGCTATATTCCCAGTACTGCCTGGAACAATGACGAGCATATAGTACATGGTCAATAAATATTGGTTGAATAAATGAATTGCATTTTAATGATTTATATACAGCCTCTCTGTCTTTATTGACACTGAATGTCTTAAGAATAGTGTATAACCCATTTGCTAAACATGCTGCACTAGTTACTGTGAAATCCTGAAAGAGTGTTGTTATATTTCCTATGCTCATGCTCAGATATTAAAAAGCCCAGTGCAATCTAATACTGAAACTTTACTTTACTTCTATTATTCAATTTAAGGCTTCTCCACTTCTCGTCACGATCCTTGGCAACACCCAGACCTCAAAGACTGAAGGGGATAAATGAGCACGTTCTGTGTCTACTGTCTTCTGTCAACCACCATTTTACCTCACTCTCACATTTCTAATTGTGTCCGCTCAAGGGTTAGGTTCAGCTGAGAGTGAGAATTAGAGGAAAAGGGTTGAAAAGGCCTTATTGCCTGGGTGCAGCTGTAACCTGGATTTGATGTCCTCAAAAAAGTGGATGCCCAGATGTTGGCTTTTTCTCTCATAAGAAACTTTGTAGGCTCTTTTGTGATACTGCATGGATGCCTTAGTGTAGTCTGCTGTAACAAAGTACCATTAATGGGTGGCCTAAAAAAAACATTTATTTTTCACAGTTCTGGAGGCCAGTAAGTCCACGATCAAGGCATCGCAGATTCAGTGGGTGGTGAGAACCTACTTCTGGTTCATACATGGCCATTTTCTCACTGTGTCCTCATATAGGAACAAAGAGAACGGGAGAGAACTCTCTAAGGTCCCCTTATAAGGCATTCATCCCATTTATGAGGGCTTCACCCTCATGACCTAATTACCTCCCCAAAGGCCCCACCTCCTAATACCACCACATTAGGGGGTTAGGATTTCAACATGTAAATTTGGGGAGGACACAAATATTTAGTCTAATGCACTGGATTTTTTTTTTTTTTGCAACATTCCATATTTCAGTACACTCTCTAGCTCACCACCTATCAAATCACTTTTCAGAGACTTTCTGGCAGTAAACCCTGGCCTCTTATAGAGAAGATATGCACAGACTTTCAATAACCCTTTCCAAAGAAATTGTATTATTAATCTTTCTCATCTATTTTTCTACTTAAATAATAAGGATGGGTGGCAAACACTTTATCATATTTGGTCACGATTCCAAGACTTAACATTTCCCATTTTTTTCTGTTTCTTTTAACTTTTACTAACTGGCATGTTGAAAATATCCTATACATATTAAGTGAATGATTAATCAACAGATAAATGGGTGAACAGATGAGAGAATGAAAAAGTATAAGCTTTGTGAGTTTGAAGGAATATAAATATTCTGTATATAAATCCTTCTGACAGAGGTGAGGTGAAGCAGAGAGGATGGGGATAAGGTTGATGCCATTGAGGACAGTCATAATTATCTGTTCTCAGTTCCCATACACACAGGCTCAGATTAATACTGTACATCACTATTAATAGTGTATGTCAAGAGTCTGCTCTCCAAGTGGACAGAAATGAAGAATACAGGGCTCAGATCTCAGTCTAATGACTTTGAATCTATACACAAGACTCTCAGTTGAATGGCGGGAAAGCTCAAGACTCAAGATTTTTTCTTTTTATTGAAGTACAGTTGACTTACAATATCATATGAGTTTTAGGTGTATATATAGTGATTATCTTTGTGCATTATAAAATGATCACCGCTACGAGCCTAGTTATCAACAGTCACCATACAAGGTTATAATATTATTGACTATATTCCCTAAGCTGTACATCACATCCCCATGACTTATTTATTTTATAACTGGAAGTCTGTACTTCTGAATCCTCTACACCTATTTTGTCTCTCTTCCCACACCCGTCCCCTCTGGCAACCACTAGTTTGTTCTCCGCACCTATGAGGCTGTTTCTGTTTCAATATGTTTGTTCTTTTGTTTTTTAAATTCCACATATAAATGAAATCGTAATGTATCTGTCTTTCTCTGTCTGACTTATTTCACTTGCATAATACTCTCTAGATCCATCGATGATGTCGCAAATGTCAATATTTCATTCTTTTTTATAGATGAGTTATACACCACTGTTTATTACTTGGATGTATATGATGTATATATATGTGTGTATATATACACACACACACACAGTGGTATATACATACTATGTCTTCTTTATCCATTCATCTATTGATGAGCACTTAGGTTGCTTCCATATCTTGGCTATTGTAAATAATGGTGCAATTAACATTGGGGTGCACATATCTTTTCAAATTAGTGTTTTTGTTTTCTTCTGCTAAATACCCAGAAGTGGATTTGCTGGACTGTATGGTAGCTTTATTTTTAATTTTTGAGGAACCTCCATGCTGTTTCCCATAGTGGCTATACCAATTTTCAATCCCACCAACAGTGCACAAGGGTTCTTTTTGCTCCAAATCCTTGCCAACACTTGTTATTTCTTGTCTTTTTGATAACAGTTATGCTGACAGGTGTGATACGATATGTCAATATGGTTTTGATTTACATCTCCCTGATGATTAGTAATGGCGAGCATCTTTTTTGGTGTCTGCTGGTTATCTGTATGGTTGTTCAGGTCCTCTGCCCAAGGACTCCAGGTTTTAGATTAGGCTGAAATGAGCTTAGAGAAGGAAAATATTTTCCCAGGACTCCAGAAAATGTCAGCTACATTATGGGTTGAAATAGCTATTTTGGGCTAAAATTAATATTAAATTATGATTCCATACTTGTTTTTATTTGCTCCTTGTTTGTTGGACTGCCTAGAATGCATTCTTAGCAAAGCATTTGCCATTGCCATCTTACGTTTTATTTAGAGGATGTAAAGGTTCCCTTTCCCTGGGCAAAAGCATGACGAAGTCCATGACTCTTCTGGCTCGCTCTTCGATGATAGCAGTCCTAGGATCACTTTAAGTAACACATTGTTAGCATTTTCAGTCCTAACTGTTAATCAAAAGTCACATATGAGTTAGGATAAGTTTTTTTTCTTTCCTTCCACAACCTGGGCCAGCTTTGGGCTCAAGTACTATAGTGAGGGAAGAAAAGTGTATTACTTTCTCCTGTGTTCTCTTAAGTCTTTCTTTGCTTTCTAACTGTTGATTTAATTCAATCAGAGGCAACCTGAGTACTGGGAGGACTGGGCAGAGGGGACGAAAACAGGTAAGGATGTAGCTTAGTTCTTATTTGGCTGGTGGCTTGTGTTCTTTTGTGAGGCGGGTGGTTAAATCTGGAGACCATAGCTGGGCCTGGCTTATGTTTTCTCTGATACACAGGTTTCCATTGGCTTCTTGAGCTTGACTGTTGACTTCCTACCTCCTGCAGTGGCCTTAGCCTAAACAGAGGTACCTGCATTCGGCTACCTTGTGTTTTGCTTTCTTTGCCCTCCACCTCTTGTCTCATCTCACGTCTCTTCCTGCCCAGGTCTCACTGTCCCAGACAGTTCTATTGAACGATGTCCAAGACAACCTCTTTTGGGCTGTGGCCCATTATGAACACTCTTACATACCTGTGCCCCATAAACTCTGGGGATGAACACCCACCTCAATTCAGGGCATTCTTTTGGTTCCACCTCCAAATAAATAGCCTTTTTTTTACCTTCCAGCATTCCTGGCTTGGCGTCAAACCCCACCCCAGAGCTGACTTCAGCTTTCCTAGGTGTAAGTCAGGCATCAGCCCCCAAATGCAGGAAACTCATTTCAGTATGATCCGGAGGATCCCTTTGAAACTCACTTTACTAGGTTTGGAGTGGAACAGAACAGATCTCCTCTCAAAGAGGAAGTGGGAACTCAAAACCCTACAACAGCTCCCTTCACAGAAACTCATTTCCAAACTCCCTTTTTCTTCACATTCTTATGCCTTTTCCTATATACTTTCCCTGGTTGGAACATTCCAAGAGGTCTGAAACTGGTTTTCCCTAATTTCCTTTGAAAAATCTACACATGGAAATTTGGCCTTGGAATTTTGCCGCTATTCTATCTTTTAGTTTTCTAGAAACCTCATTTTTATTTTATTTATTTTTTTCAGATGAGGCAGTTTATTTATTATTTTTTGAAACCTCAATTTTAATGTACTGTTGTACAGTGGATAGATACATTCAAGGTTCAAACCCATATTTAGACTGAACTTTCAGAGCTTAAACTATATGAAAATTAGAAACATTCTGTGTTTGGAAAAGCAGCTATGCATTTACTATGTTCTTTATTTTCACTTGCATTTAGTGTCTCTAATTTGTTTTTAAACTGGGCTTAATTAACTGGCCAGTTAATTCAGTTAATTCAAGTTAATTCAACTTGTAATGATGAGATGAAGTGGAAGGTATTCCATGCTCTGAATCCCTGGTTTTTCTATGTAAGTAGTTTCTTTGCCTTTCTAGTTTCTTTGCGAATTCAAGAGCCAGCAGACCATAAGCAGCTGTGTGGCTTTTTATCTAAGCAAAAATCTTAAACTACTGAATAAAAATTTGTCTTTTTACTCCCTCATACAGTTTCAGTAAACTGAATTAGCCTACTTCATTACATGAAAATTCCCTCTGATGAGTAAAATAGCTACTAATGAATAAAGCTGTAAACAGTTAGATAAAGCAAGTTGCTAAAAATCTAAACTATTCATCTGCTTCAACAGCCAAGGGGAATGTGGCCAAAGGAAATAGTATCTCCTCTCTTCCCCTATGGCCCCAAAGTTTACTTGTGAAAACCTTCATCAAACTGTCATCTTTTTAATATAGTCTGAAGTCAGGGAGCCTGATTCCTCCAGCTCCGTTTTTCATTCTCAAGATTGCTTTGGCTATTCAGGGTCTTTTGTGTTTCCATACAAATTGTGAAATTTTTTGTTCTAGTTCTGTGAAAAATGCCATTGGTAGTTTGATAGGGATTGCATTGAATCTGTAGATTGCTTTAGGTAGTAGAGTCATTTTCACAATGTTGATTCTTCCAATCCAAGAACAGGGTATATCTCTCCATCTGTTTGTATCATCTTTAATTTCTTTCATCAGTGTCTTATAATTTTCTGCATACAGGTCTTTTGTCTCCTTAGGTAGGTTTGGAGGTTCCTTAAAAAACTACAAATAGAACTACCATATGACCCAGCAATCCCACTACTGGGCATATACCCTGAGAAAACCATAACTCAAAAAGAGTCATGTACCAAAATGTTCATTGCAGCTCTATTTACAATAGCCCAGAGATGGAAACAACCTAAGTGCCCATCATCGGATGAATGGATAAAGAAGATGTGGCACATATATACAATGGAATATTACTCAGCCATAAAAAGAAACGAAATTGAGCTATTTGTAATGAGGTGGATAGACCTAGAGTCTGTCATACAGAGTGAAGTAAGTCAGAAAGAAAAAGACAAATACCGTATGCTAACACATATATATGGAATTTAAGAAAAAAAAAATGTCATGAAGAACCTAGGGGTAAGGCAGGAATAAAGACGCAGACCTCCTAGAGAACGGACTTGAGGTTATGGGGAGGGGGAAGGGTGAGCTGTGACAGGGCGAGAGAGAGTCATGGACATATACACACTAACAAACGTAGTTAGGTAGATAGCTAGTGGGAAGCAGCCGCATGGCACAGGGATATTGGCTCGGTGCTTTGTGACAGCCTGGAGGGGTGGGATAGGGAGGGTAGGAGGGAGGGAGATGCAAGAGGGAAGACATATGGGAACATATGTTTATGTATGACTGATTCACTTTGTTATAAAGCAGAAACTAACACACCATTGTAAAGCAATTATACCCCAATAAAGATGTTAAAAAAAAAACAAAAAAACAATAGCCCGGAGATGGAAACAACCTAAGTGCCCATCATCGGATGAATGGATAAAGAAGATGTGGCACATATATACAATGGAATATTACTCAGCCATAAAAAGAAATGAAATTGAGCTATTTGTAATGAGGTGGATAGACCTAGAGTCTGTCATACAGAGTGAAGTAAGTCAGAAAGAGAAAGACAAATACTGTATGCTAACACATATATATGGAATTTAAGAAAAAAAAATTCATGAAGAACCTAGGGGTAAGACAGGAATAAAGACACAGACCTACTGGAGAACGGACTTGAAGATATGGGGAGGGGGAAGGGTGAGCTGTGACAAAGCGAGAGAGAGGCATGGACATATATACACTACCAAACGTAAGGTAGATAGCTAGTGGGAAGCAGCTGCATAGCACAGGGATATCAGCTCAGTGCTTTGTGACTGCCTGGAGGGGTGAGACAGGGAGGGAGGGAGGGAGGAAGATGCAAGAGGGAAGAGATATGGGAACATATGTATATGTATAACTGATTCACTTTGTTATAAAGTAGAAACTAACACACCATTGTAAAGCAATTATACCCCAATAAATATGTTAAAAAAAAACACAAAAAAACTGTCGTCTTTTTTTGTCGCTTAAAGTAAATAATTCTAATATTTGTACAGAGACTAACTATGACAACAATAAGAAAAGAAATTGGTGGAATTAGCCCTACCAGATATAAAGGATCTCAGAATATTAGTGTAATTACAACAGAACACTGTCACAGGGATAAACTAACAGATAAATGAACATTTTTAAATCACAAGACACTTTTAAAGTAATTTAGCATGTGATAAAGATGTCATTAACCCAGATGTCATAACCCAATAACAATGTAAAACATTATTTAGGATTATTTAATGAATAATGCTAGAACAACTAGCTATTGATTTGAGGAAGTACATACACACATATGTAAACCATATGGAATGTATCTACCTAAATATATATCTTTAATGTTTCACTTGACAGTAAATTCTAGTTAAATCGAGACTTAAAGGTAAAAAAATGAAAGTAATAGAATTTACTAGAATAGCACATAAATAAAGAGAATCATGTTACTATCATTGGAATAGGGATTGTCTTCATAGGCATGCCAGGAAAACCAAAGCCTTAAAAGAAAAAAAAAATGATAAATAAGTTCGCATAAAAAATTACTCAGCAGCAAAGCTATGTCAATTGTTTAAAGACAATAATAACTGGGAAACATGTTAACACATGATCAGACAAAGTACCTATTTTAGATGTATACAGTGAAAGCTTACAAATCAAGAAGAAAAGCCCCCCAAACCCAATAGAAACCAGACATGGGATATAAAAAGTCAGTTTTCTAAAAATAAAATCCAAATAACTCTAAATACATAAAAAGATGGTCAACCTCATGCTAATTGAAAGCAAATTAAAACAGTGAGAATTTTTCCATCATTGAGATGAGCGAGAATAAAAACTAATGACTATATTCAGTGTTCGTAAGAGTATGGTAAATTTGGTAAACTTGTATGGTATTGATGGATATGTTGGAAACACTTTGAAAAGCAATATGGTAATGCCTATCAAAATTGTAAATGTGAATTGCCTTTGACTCAGTTTTTGCAGTTTAGACGTTAACAATCCACTTTTAGCAATTTAAGCTAGAAATATATTGGTGTATAAAGATGCTTATTTTAATGTTGGCAGTAACTATACTGGGAAAAAACATAAATGTTCATCAGTAAATGGGCCAGATTTAAATTCTAATATCCCTCCAATGGAATACTCTGAAGCAAATGGAACACTGTACAGTCACAAATGACAAAAGCATGTGACAGAATAAGAGGTATAGAATGGGCCCAATTGTGTAAAAATGCTTAGAAAATACCAAAGGCTAACACCACACCACTAATGGTGACTTAGTCTGAAGATGTAGTTAAAGGCAAAAGGAGAGGGAACAGTTTACTTTTATTCTGTGCATTTCTATAGTTTAACTAAAATCATACAAAACACGAAGAAACAAGGTAGACAGAAGGCTTGGCAAAGACAATACCTAGATTTAAACAAAACATAGCTTTTATAATATGGTACTGTCTGATGCTGTATAATTGAAATTATGGAACTCTGCCCCAAAAACCTTAGCCTGAGAAGAAATAAACTGCCTAGTTAGCAGTTAGCTCATCTATTCAGAAGGCCAAGATGAAATAATACCTTCTCATCTTTATCCAAAAAGAATTAGTTCTAAGAAACAAATTGTTTTTCTAATCAACTCTGAGAATGGCAGTTCTCACTGAAGAAATTCACCCTAATTTTGAAATTTGGAGGTCTGTGTATGACTACTTGTAGACACTAATTATTATGCTTTGACAGAATTCAATGATTATTGGTTCCACTATTTATCTTCGAAGGCTGCTGGGTATATTATATAAAATAATAAATGTGAAAATGTTGTCAAAGGGCACATTCGAGGTAATTATTGTTGTTCAACTGTTGGCTTAAGGCACAAAAACATCACCATAAGTAATAACTATGAGTTTTAAAAACTGTAGCTATTAAAATAAGGAAATACTGCTTTTGGCCTCTCAAAACTGACAGAGCTAAAAAAAAAACTCGATAAATGCAGTGTTGTGGAGGAATAAAATTGGTTGTCTCTCTGGAAGGTAACTAGGAAATATATGTTAACGTGTTTTAAATAAGCAGATCCATTGAACCAGTCATTCTTTTTCTAAGAATATATCTCAAGGAAATAATTTATGGGTATTTCATCCCAGCATAATTATAAGATAGCAATAAATTAGAAACGATCTCATAGCCAACAACAGGAGACTGGTTAAATAATTATGGTGTTCCATGTAGTCATTAAACATAATTCTGTAGGAAATTTGAAAATGTACATGAAATATTATGAAATAAAAAGATTAAACAATGTATGTACAGTGTGATTTCATTTTGCTAAAGTTTTTGCTTTAAAAATAAATGAGGTTGAGATGGGTAAAATGTTAACAATGCCATTAAAATGGATCTGGTTGACTTTCAAACAAACACACATGCATGCACATAACAAATAAAATGTCTACCATAAAGACCCTTTATCTCAACATTTACTATGTGACAGGAAATCTGCACATAACATCTAACTGAATTCAAGAAAAATCCTGTACGTTAATTATGTGATTACAGAGATGAATAAATTAAGGTCCTATGAGGCTAATAAGTATCTACCTACATCCCAGTATAATAAAAACAAAACTAAGGTGACCATTTGGGCATCTTCTACTTGACTGAAAGTTCCTCTACCTAGGCTTAGAGTTTTTGTATGTGAATGGAGACCCTAGCTGAGCCCAAACAGAGCCTTACAATGGAAGTATAAGGAATCTGGAACCTGGCGACTTGTTTACCCATCTAGTTGACTAAGTGATAGACAAGGAGAAAAACACTGTGGGTCTTGGAGGAGGATATTTTCACAGAGGTCTTGGAGGAGGATATTTCACAAGCTATTAGAGATTCTAGAGAAATGGGGAAATGGAGACAACAATATAATATCTGGACTCAGGATGGCCCTAAATGACAAGAGGCAGATAAACTAAAGATAGAAAGGTTTAGATATTGGGCAAAATTTCCAGAAAAATTAAGGAAGCTAACAGGTTTGATGGAAGAAAAACAAAAACAACTTTTTCAGCCCTAGGCTTTCCCAAGAAAACATTCTCAAAGTAAGAAATGGCTGCAGGGCAAAAGATGAAACCCAGGGTAGAGGGATAATATGCTCTATAATAAATGATGAATAATAATAGTGGCAATACCTGTTAAATAACAAAGGTTCTAAGACTATTAAGGGCATCTTACCACAGAAACCTCAGAGGGGAAGCAAAGTAGAGTATATTTTTTCTAATAGAACAAATTACAATTTAATACACAGAAAGCCCACAAAGTTTTTAAAGGAATGATATCATATTATGCCCAAAGTGACAGAAACAGTGCAAAATGAACAGAAGCCTAGAATACCCATATTACTATGGTCAGTAAATGAGCTGTAAACACGATTCAGCTACAAACAGGGATTACTTCTTATGGAAAAGGAAGGGTGGTCCAGAAGGAGACACCAAGGGCTCAGCAAGTAAAGTCATGAGCTGCAAAAGATCATTCCTAAGGAGGGACTGGACCTTAATCCAGGGAATTCAGTTCCCATGAACCAGTGACTGCTATCCACCTCTAGTTTGTATTATGGAACGAGGGACAACTTCCACATTTCTGCACAGAACACATCATGAATCCAGTGCAGTGAGGACTGAAAGCCACACAATACTCGGTTGGTATCTCTTGTGTTTTGCATAACTGGGAACATTGGGAGAAGGAATCATGGATAGAAGAGCATTTGCTCCAAAGACCAGAAAGTGAAGCACCATGGCACCCTTGGTAAATGCTAGATATGCAAAGAAGCATGATTGGAGAGTAGTCCAGAGGACTGGCTTCTGGGCACATGTAGAAAATCCTCTGGAAATATTGGAAAGAGGAGTTGTTTTTTGAAGGGGGTGAGGCCCTGCCATCAACAATTTTGGCATTAAAACAATAAAATTTGCTATTACATATTAAAGTGACTCTTTTAGTATGTATAGGCTAGTGAGGCAAGAGTTATTTTAAGAGCCATGTGCTTTCATATCCACCACATAAAGAGAATTTTGCAATTGATGAGCACAGAGGGTCCATAAGAGAAGAAAATCCTTACAGGTTTGACCCTGACACCTTTTTCTACATTCTGAGTAAGAAGAATCCAATCATGAGAAAACTAGATTAATCTATACATTTTACAATTTTTATTATGTGTCTCTCTCAGTTATCTGGCAGTGTGTAACTAGCAATAACACTTATCGGCTTAAAACAATTACCATCAGGGACTTCCCTGGTGGCACAGTGGTTAAGAATCTACCTGCCAATTCAGGTGACACGGGTTCGATCCCTGGTCCGGGAAGATCCCACATGCTGCAGAGCAACTAAGCCCATGTGCCACAACTACTCAGACTGCATGCCACAACTACTGAAGCCCGTGCGCTCTAGGGCCTGTGTGCCGCAACTACTGAGCCCGCATGCTGCAACTACCGAAGCTCACACACCTAGAGCCTGTGCTCTGCAACGAGAAGCCACCGCAATGAGAAGCCCACGCGCTGCAACTAACAGTAGCCCCCTCTCGCCATAACTAGAGAAAGCCCGTGCGCAGCAACAAAGACCCAACACAGCCAAAAATAAATAAAATTTAAAAATAAATAAATAAAACAATTACCATCATATTGTATCTTATACATCACATTGTATCTCACAGTTCTGTGGGCTGCTTGGGCACAGATAGGCAGTTCTTTCGCTAGTCTCACTTGGAGCATCTTATATAGTTGTAACCAGATGGCAGGTGAGACAAAAGTCAACTGGACGCTTGACTGAGACATTGGGAGAGCTGGACCTCTCCCCTTCCTCATGTAGGCTCAGGACTTCTTCTCTCCACATGGATCATGGGTTCTTCCCAGGGTCCCTCTAGAAGGGTTTCCGGACTCCTTACATGACATCTTCGTATTCTCCAAAAGCGCAAAAGTGAAAGCCATTGGGCCACCTTAAGGATTAGTCCCATCACTGGCACAGTGTCATTTCTTACATGCTCTATTGATAAAGTGAGTCATGGGGCCAGCTTATATTCAACATGGAAGGGGACTAGCCAAGGGCATGAATCCAGGAGACCGGCTTTTTTGCAAGTCAGTCTTGGAGAACAGCTACCGCATTACAGTAGCTGACAGTCACAGTGTGAGGGCTAGGAGGACAATGGTAAGTATAAACTTGCTGCCTTCAATGAGCCCATAGCCTAGAGAGGGAGATAAACATCAGTCAAGAAAAATTCCACTATAATTACTGCTCCAAAGGGCAAGTACTGTTGGTCTCAGGTGGATTCTTATGCTAATCAAGGAGATCAGAGAAGGCTTCTGGGGGAAATAAGGCTAGCGCTGATGGGAAGGGTGGATTCCATTATGCCACCTGGCTAGGGGAGGGGAAAAGCATTCCAGCAAGAGGAAAGAGCAAAAAGAAAAGTCATAACAAGTACCAGACACTGAACAAAAAATGGACAGAAGACTTGTAGCTGAAAATGTGTGTTGGGGGCAGCAAGATGTAAAAGCAGGCTGGAGAGGAAGATAGGAATCTTGCCTTGTCTTCATTTTAGAGCAATGGGAAGCTCCTGAAAGGGTTCAAAAGTACAAGGTGGCGGGATTGGTCTTGTATTTGGAAAAAATCCCTCTGACTGCAGGGTGGAGTGTGATTAAAGGGATGCATCAGAGATGACTTGATTCCACCTCGGAGGATATTGCAACCTTCCGGGTGAGAGGTGAGCTTCTTCCTCTATCTCATACAGCTTAGGAGTGCTGGATTCGTGAAGGACAGGCACTCAGAGAATTGCTTTCATTTCTTTTCTAATCAGTTTTCTGTCTTCTAGGTTCTTTTTCTTACTCAAGTGAAAGGGATTCAGGATCCAACAACTCACAGGAAAGGGTGATGGAACCAATCAGATGAAGTAAAGAATACCTAAAAGGCAGACAAGAAAACGAGCCGAACTTGATTCACTTCAACCTCTCGGTTCTTTCAGAGTCATCATCCCCACTATGAATCCTCTTGAAATTTCCAATAAGACGAACAGGGATCCCTTAATTTTCCTTTTTTTCGTTTGCTTTAAACTCAAGTCCTAAACATTCTTATCAATTTACCACTCCTCCAAAGGGAACTGTCGCTTGGTACAAAGAGTGACACAGACATGGGCTCAAACCTTGCTCTGCTGGGTGAACTTACATAAGTTCGTGAACCTCGCTGAACTTCAATATTTTTATCTAATAACAAAATAAAGAGCTTAATAGTATATGTCCAAAGTGTTACAATAAGTCAATGAGATGATGCATGCAAAGGGCTTAGCGCAGTGCAGTACATCCTAGTGGTTATGAGATATACTTTGGAGTCAAATCAATGTTGGCTCGATTCCCAGCTTTGCCATTTATTAGCTCTATGGCCTTGAGCAAGTTATTTGTTGTACTGAAGCATCATTTTGTTTTTGTAAAATGCATATAAACATAATATCACTTTACAGTGTTTTTATGAGGATTACTTGACAAAAGCCATAGGAAGTATTTAACAGTAACTGGCACATAGCCAACATTTAACAAGTGGTAACTGCTATTGTTACAAAAATTATTATCACTCAATACATTTAATTCAATTCCACTTTCCCACTTCACTAGGATATTTTCCCCATACACCGTCTTCTCATAATTGCCAGCAACTGCCCTTATATGCTACAGAGTCTCTTCCGCCTCTCTCTTTTCCTCCTTCCTTCCCTTCCTCTCTCAAAATTTGACGACAAAAACAGTGAAATACTTGAAACAATCCAAACACCTAAAAATTCAGAAAGTTAATTTTGGAAAAGTAAATTGTTGGGACACAGGGAAAGAAGTTACAATTTGAAAAGTGATCAAACTAATTTAATTCTTTCTTAAAAATGTATTTTATTGAAGTATAGTTGATTTACAATGTTGTGTTAATTTCTGCTGTACTGCAAAGTGATTCATATATATATGTATATGCAGATATGTATTTTTTCATGTTCTTTCTATTATGGTTTATCACAGGATATTGGATATATAGTTCCCTGTGCTCTACAGTAGGACCTTGTTGTTTACTCAATTCTATATATATTACAAACTAATTTCATTCTTAATATAGGACTAGAGTTTTCAAAATCCCCCTACCTCATCAGCTGTTAGTGGACATACCAACAACTTGTTATTAAAACATCCATATACTTTCTCTGGTTAATAGCCTGTTGAGTGTTTATCAACCATGTGATGGCTATGATTTCAATATTTTATGGAGTTCATAACCCCTTTGAATTTACTCTAGGTTCAAATATTGCTACTTTATACTCTGAAACCAAAACTCCTTTTATTTCTATGTGATACTTTGGTTTAGCATCTAAGTCCTGTAGTGAACAAACCTGTCTTGTAAAATTGAATGAACATGGAAGCATAATCTAGGTCTTCTTCCACCTTTCCCCTTATATTAGGAATAGAAGAGACATTTTGCAATACCAAACAAAATTTTCTTTATTTATGAAAGAACAGCTGTTTCTTCCATATGGTTGCTGGAAGGAAACCCTCAGAGAACTTTTGGTTTACTGTTAGAATTGCTAGAAACTATAAGAAAATTATCAAAATATTTAAAATGTATAGTCAGGAAATAATAACTTTTCTTTCTATATGTTAATGGTCTAACATTACTATGAAAACTTGCTAGTTCCAGTTTTAGAGATGACAAAACATCTGTGTGTTCATGTTAAACATTTATATCCTGTGTGTCATGTTTATATGACTGATCTTTTTGATGATATTTGACTTTACGCAGTGGGCTTGTTCTTTCGACTTTTAAATGTGCAGTTCTATTTTGTTCAGTTCTGTTTATACTAGGCTGTAAGACTTAATATGCTAAAACACAACATAATTTACCTATGATGTGTTTCAGGAATAAAATAATTCACATCTTGTGAAACAAAATTTTCAGATACAGCAGTTTCCAACAATTAGTGGGAAACAGCTGTTCTTTTATTCCTCTTAAATATTAAATATCCCATATTTGGAGTGAGCCAATTAGGCCTCATGAAGTACTACAGCCAAGAAAGGGCCTTTAACGTGTATGATATTCAAATGATGTAATTTCATGATTAAGTACAATGTTAAATTTATGTAGCTCTGTCCATGTGATTAAAATTCCTTTTACTTATGATGGTGCACACGAAACAAAACCTCATTAACTCAGACCCTCTTCATTCAGGATGTGTGATAATTAAAGAGAAAAGAAGCTTGAGATTATGTTCAGAGTTGTGTAAAGAAATCTTTTGCTGAGTGAAGGAGATGGGGGAAGATTTTCTTTTTTTTTTTTATGTTCTCTCTGATTTTCTTTTTTTAATTAATTAATTAATTAATTTTGGGCTGTGTTGGGTCTTCCTTTCTGTGCGAGGGCTTTCTCTAGTTGTGGCAAGTGCGGGTCACTCTTCAACGCAGTGCACGGGGCTCTCACTATTGTGGCCTCTCTTGTTGCAGAGCACAGGCTCCAGATGCGCAGGCTCAGTAGTTGTGGCTCACAGGCTTAGTTGCTCCGCGGCATGTGGGATCCTCCCAGACCAGGGCTCGAATCTGTGTCCCCTGCATTAGCAGGCAGATTCTCAACCACTGCACCACCAGGGAAGCCCAAGATTTTCCTTTTTAAAAAAATATTTTATCATTGTAGTGATCATTTTATAATATATACAAATACTGAATCATTATGTTATATACATGAAATTAATATGTCTATATCTCAATCAAATTTTTAAATAAAAGTTATTTGATAAACCAAAATATTTCTAGTACTGTAGTAGTATTTACTCTCATGACTATGTTAATTAATTATATTAGCTGCTGTCACTGTGATAGAAAATATTCCATGTATTTTATTTATGTAATCATAATTAACTTTATGACATAAGGTTAATTAATTTTGGCTTACAAATTAAGAAATTTTTACAATTTCTACCAATTCTAAGAACTAAGGGCTTATCCTAAGTCATTCTGCTAAATCAAGAAGGAGACTTATTCCATCTAGCTCCCAAATGCATTATTTTCCAACTACACTACCAGGTCTCCCATTTAAGAACAAGACTGCTAAACTAATTTAATCTAGAATTTTAAGCAGGACAGTGAATGCTTCTGCTTGGCATTGTTAGACATTTAAAAATATTCTATACATTTCATTAGTTTATATCCACCACCTGCCTCTCTTAGTAAGTTCTAAAGAAGGAGAAGGTAGCATTTCTCATAACTGGTATTGACAGAGTTTAAAGCAAACCAGGCACATGACTGGGGAATATTCCCTTTTTGCTTCTTCCTGCATAATTTTGCATGAAATCAACAGAGTCTCATGAAAGAAGTCAAAAGAGGTGTTCAAATAAGGACATACACAGCTCTGAGAACCCAACCCAATTTCCCTTCTGCATAAAATTACCACTAACATGAAGCTAAAAATAAAGTCTCAGTGTAAAAAAAAAAAAATTGTTAGAGTTAGAACAGGACCCTTTAGCCATATTTTAATCACTCCTCAGCTCTATTTGAAGTGTATCTTGTTTCTAACTCACAGGAGGATTTGTCAAATAGTGTCAAGCAGATACTGTGCACTATTTATTGAGAACCCATACTACCCAGAGAATTGTATAGAGCAGGGAACTGTCCCTTAAATAGGCCAGAATTAAAGACTGGTTAATTGTTCCACATCACTGACCAGACTATAAGATGGTTGCATAATGGTCAGTTCCTGGCACTTGTTCACACTGGGTCTGGCTTGACATCCCTGGATGACCAAGGTTCAAATCTCCCATGTAAAGAAATAATGTATTACCTCTGGAAGTTCTAGGATGTCTCTCTTCAAAGTCATGGACATGCATAATTGATCAGTACAAAACACAACATGCTAACATATATGTGAAATAATTGAAATAGCACCATATTATATGCTCATCTAACTTATATTCATTGCAATGTCAAAGAGAATGGGATAACAAAAGAGGTCATTTCGATAACTTTTCCAGTGTTCTGTTTTCCTGTGTCTACTCTGGAAGGTATTAATCCAGGAAAACGACTATCAAATAGAAAAGGAAAATGATATCAAATTTGTAATGTTTGGGGAAACAAAGACTAAATAAGGAGACTACAGAAATTTCACCAGGTTATATTACAGGTCTGGGAAGGCAGAGGTGGGTCACTTCCTCTTCAAACTTCTTTGCAACTGAATGTTCCCAAGGAAACTTCCACTTTCTAGAAGACCCAATCAAACCACACTGACACAGGACGATGAGGGTCCACTCTTCTTTATATATGAGTTCTACCTGCAAGGGAAGCCTGAAAAAATAGAAATTCCTGGGACTGTGAATCAGATTGATTTTAGATTAAATCTCAGATAAGGTTTTTACTAATTTATGGCCTCTAGAAGTATACATCATTGACATGTAATATACTTTATCCTTTGGAGGACACAATGTTTCCTTCTTAGAGGGGCTATTGCTAGGATTAGGTGTCACGTGTGCAGTGCACCTAAAATATAAGTTTAGCTTATGATAACTCTCCTCCTCCTCTCTCTTTGTAATCTTCTTTTAATTAATATTATATTGATTTTGTAATAGCACTAGATACTTTGCCTTGTTATTGGCTGATTTTCTTGTGCATTCAGTGTATATTGATGGTATACATCCAAGGCAGGAATAGGGGTTATTGTTATTTTTATATTATCTATTGATATTAGTATAATTTAGCGATTAAATGCAGAAATATTCAAGTCACATCCACTACTTATATAAAGACACATATGCATAAGCAGGAGAGACAAGGAGACAACAAGCATTAATAAAGCCTGTGACCATTTGTGGCATGCAGAAGAAATACATTTTCCTGCACTTGGAGAGAAATGGAACTTTAGTTTACTATGGGAGCAGAAGGGGCAATCAATGTCCAAAACTAATCACGCTAGCTCTGAGAAAAAGCAACTCAGAAAGGAAAAATGGGCAAAATATCTGCATAGCTTGCACTTAAAATATAATTTAGTTTAGACAAAAAGGTCCATTAGACAAAAAGCATTATAATATAATAGTAAAGATGATGAGTCATTTAATAATTCTTAACGAACAGCAAGTGCTAAGGAAGAGTCAGCTTGGAGGCTGGGTTTATAGCAATCAGCTCTGTTTTGAATATCGCAATGCTTTGGATAGTTGTTATTCATGTTCATTCACTCATTCATTCATTCATTTGTTCATTCAATCAAATGAGTTATTGATTACATACTATGACAAACACTGGTGCATAGACAATGAAAGGACATGTATGGACACTGCCCTTATGAAATGCATAGCATAGTAGAAGAAACAGAAAATTATAAAGTAAACAAATACATGAATGGGAATTTTTCCCTTTGTAGTAAGCACATGCAGGAAATAAACAGGGTGATGAGTTAGTGAATAGTTGAGGGACACCATTAAGTTGCTGTAGGGAAGAAAGGCCTCTTCTGAAAAGATGCATTTATGTTGATTACTGAGGGAGTCAAAACAGTAAAACACTCAAGGCCATGGAAGTGAGCATTTCAGCCAGATGGAAGAGGAATTTGCAGATCTGGCAAATTAGAAACACACCAGAGACCCAAATGGCTTGAGATTGGTGAGCGAAGTGGAGAATGCTATGAGTTTAATCTGGACAGGTGGGCACCTCCCTCAGGACTGGTGGCACGTGGGTTGTGTGGAAACAGGAAACTGTAAGGAGGCTGTTAGAATTGTCCAACTGAGAGGTGAAGGAGGGTGGTGAGAGTGGAGATGTATTTTAGTGTAGAAGAAAATACCTGCAAAATACTTGTTATGTACTGAGAGGTGAAGGAGGGTGGTGAGAGTGGAGATGTATTTTAGTGTAGAAGATACTTGCAAAATACTTGTTATGTACTTGCAGAACAAACAGGTGATTTGTGATTTTTAGTGATTTAGAGAAAGAGAAATCAAAGATGCCATCTTTGAAGATTTGGTATATATATATATATATATATATATATACAATGGAATACTACTTAGCTATAGCAAAGAATGAAATAATGCCATTTGCAGTAACATGGATGGACCTAGAGATTATCATACTAAGTGAAGTAAGTCAGACAGAAAGACAAATATCATATGATATCATTTATACGTGGGATCTAAAATATGATCCAAATGAACTTATTTGCAAAATAGAAATAGACTTACAGACAGAGAAAATAAACTTTTGGCTACCAAAGGGGAAAGTGGAAGCGGGGAGGGATAAATTAGGAGTTTATGATTGGCAGATGCAAGCTATTGTGTATAAAATAAACAACAAGGTCCTACTGTAGAGCACAGGGAACTATGTTCAATATCTTGTAATAAAGTATAATGAAAAATAATATGAAAAAGAATATATACACATGTATAAGTGAATCACTTTGCTGTACACCAGACACTAAGACAACATTGGTAATCAACAGTATTTGAATAAAAAAATTTAACAATAAAAAAGATGCTGTCTTTGTTTGTAACTTGAACAAATGAAAGGATGAGGTTGCATTTGATTAAATGTTAACGAACAGTAGAGAAATAAACGGGAAAGACAGGAATGACTTAAATGCTTCTTTGGACATCTCTGGTCTGATAGGCATGTTGTACCACCAGAATGGGCTTCCCCCAACAGTACATTGCTCTTTGTGGTGACAGAGGATATAACTAGTCATGTTGTTTTACAGGGCTCCTTTCGGAAAAAAATAATTTACATTCAGGAAATGGTTTGGTTTTTTAAAAAATATTTGGTCTGAAACCCTGAGGCATAGTCCATGTAATTGGCCAGAGAGACAATGAAGCTTCTGATTTTGTTTATGAAATAATGTTCTTCATAAACCCAATCAGGAAACCAGACACAGACACCTGTATTTGCCTAGAGTTCATAGAAGTCTTATTAATAAAGCCAGAAGTCACCAATAGTACTGGAAAACATAGGAAACAACAACAAAATGTTGGGGGAAAAATCATTAGACAAAAAGTCAATACCTAGGGTTGAACCTGAGCTCTTTTATTTATAAGACCCATAATTCCTTAATTTTGTTTCCTTATCTGAAAATCAGACATAAATTTCTATCACATTGTGTTGCTTTAGGGTTTATGAGAGATTGATACACAAATACGTAAAAATGCTAAAGAACTACAGACACACTAAAGATAGTTCACTGAAGCAATCTTCTGGGTTGTATCAAATCTGTGGCCCTGAGGGCACAAAGCCTATTACTGTATTACCTTCTTACTTCCTTTTGCCCACATGATCTCAATTTGTAGTTTCAGAAGAAATATTGTAGACCACAAGCTTTCTCTTTCATTTTGCACTTATTGTATTTATTCCAAAGTTCTGATAACTTGATAATTATCCCATATTATAAGGCGCTTTGTATTTCACCAAACATTTCCTAGTTCTGTGACTTATTGAAATGGGAAGACTTCTAAAGAGAATTTCATTTGAAATATTTCCACAGAAAACTAAATTCTTAGGAATGGCTTTGGGGCACGGAGAAGAAAATGATGGAAAGTGTTGACATACAGCATTTCTCTGTCAGAGGTGCCTTCAGTGCTTTGGTATGAACACAAGACAATATAGCAGGGTAAACAGATGGTAAACATTACCATCAAAGAAAAAGAAAAACAAAAACAAAACAAAACAGTGCCTGCTTACAATCAGAGTTCTCGGTCTATAGACATGACCTATGTCATCCAGGAGGGGGACACACATGTTCAAAAATACTGCCTTTAACTGCAGAGATGTTGCATTGTTTCAATTGGAAGAAAACTCTGGTGACATCCATAGTGAAAATGAAGTGCTTACTGTCTTATTCAAAATCAGCTGAGACAATTTTCATTTTGAGTAAGCTAAGACTGGGTAAATAACCAGGTAGTAGGCACAAGCAGGATACTGGCAAAGGTGAATATTTGCTGAATTCTTCCAAAGCTCCACAAACTGTCTTATTTCATAGGTCCAAATTTTGAATTGTATGCTGGCATTATCTTTTCCAAGTCTTGATTTTTTTTTTTATTCAGGTAGTTAGATAGCAAGTGCTATCTACAAAGTAAAGATTCATTTCTTATTGACTGTATTGAATGACAGAGAGGGGAGGGAAGAAGGAAGGAAAAAGGTATAAGGAACATTTCACCAGGAAAATGCCCCATCTGTATGATGTAGAGACAGGGGATAGGGCCTTAGTTTTGCAGTTCCTCTCACGTTCTGTATCTGCCGAAAGTGGTTTAACCCATGCTGTTAACTCCCAAAACTTCCCTTAATCTACCCACCTATTATTATCCTTCCAACCCTAAAGTTATTAATATTGCCTAGAGAAAAAGAAATCTCTAAACACTGATATTTTGGGGCTTCCCTGGTGGCACAGTGGTTAAAAATCCGCCTGCCAACGCAGGGGACACGGGTTAGAGCTCTGGTCCGGGAAGATCCCACATGCCGCGGAGCAACTAAGCCCATGCACCACAACTACTGAGTCTGTGCTCTAGAGCCCGTGAGCCACAACTACTGAGCCCACGTGCCACAACTAGTGAAGTACGCACGCCTAGGGCCCGTGCTCTTCAACAAGCCACCGCAATGAGAAGCACACACACCGCAACGAAGAGTAGCCCCCGCTCGCCACAACTAGAGAAAGCCCACGTGCAGCAACGAAGACCCAACGCAGCCAAAAATAAATTAAATAAATAAACAAATTTATAAACACTGATATGTTTAAAAATATGGTTATCAACTATATTTAAAAGAGATAGAATGCAATAGTTTCTTTTACTAGAATTCTCCTTCTAAAGTGATTTTAAGAAGTATTAATGGCATTTAATACAACATGAATTAATCATACTCCAATTTGCAAAGCTGAAGTCCAGCATACCTCAAATGAAGACAAACAGCATTTAAATGAAATGCTAACCGTGCACTTTACAGTGATGGGCAAATTCTGGGGAAGTGGTGTAATCGAACCCTAGGACTCAAGCCTGACTCTCAATGTCATGGTCACACAGGGCTTGGTCCTGGGCTCTCCTGTTGCTCTCCCTCTGTCCGTAAATGCACCTGTCAGTTGTCGACAATTTAATACTAATTTTACACGAATGCCTCCCACACTGCTATCCAGCTCTGACCTTTCTCCAGACTCAAATATTCACAGGACTAATATCATCTTCACATGAATGGCCAACAGATTTCTCAAACTTATCAAGTCTAAACATTTCTTTTGAGTTTTCACCAAAACATATTTCTGGCCCCCCTCACCTTTAATCAACTTTATCTCAATAATCTGCACCACTGTTTACCCAGTTACTCAAAACATTGTCCAACTTTGTTTTGTTCCTTCCCTCACCTTCACTTAATCCATTAGGAAATCCTATTATTTATATTAGTCCTCATGAACCGGAAATATCTCAAAGGTTACCGCTTCTTTCCATTTCCACTATTAGCCCTCTGGTCTGAGCCATATTACCTCTTCCATGGATTACTGTGCTTATTTAACTTTTTGTTCTATTCCAACTCTTACTTTCCTTTAATGTGTCTGACACCGAAAACATCAAGAGCCCTTTTCTGACAATATGCACGGATCTCATCACTCCCTTGCTTCAATGGCTTTCCACGGCTTTCTCCATTGCTTTTCATAGCTTATCATGGCCTGTGTGGTCCTATATGAATTACTCCTGTACCATTCAATATAGTGATCACCAGCTTAAATTCAAGTCTAATTCAATTGAAATTAAACAAAATTTAATAATTTAGTCATTTAGTTATTCTAGCCACATTTCTTACCCTTGCTTACCCGTTCTTACCCTTGCTCACCACTTTTGTTTAAATTGAAGTATAGTTGATTTACAATGTTGTGTTAGTTTCAGGCGTACAGCAAAGTGATTCAGATACATATATATATATATATATATATAAAAATGTATATTCTGTTCTAGCTTCTTTTCCCTTATAGGTTATTACAAAATATTGAGTATAGTTCTCTGTGCTATACAATAGGTCCTTGTTGGTTAGCTATTTCACCACTTTCTAGTCACATTACTCTTCAGAATTCTGACCATGCCAAGCTCTTTATCACTTCAGAGCCTTTATGCAGGTTTTCTTCTCTGCATGGGATGCTCTTCTCTCTGTTGATTGTACGGGTAGTTTACCTTCATCACTTAGATTTGAGCTTAAAATCTACCTCTGCGGAGAAGACTTCCTTGACCACGCTACCTAAAGTAGATCTCCCTTTGTTGGTATCCAGCTTACCTTCTTATGTATTACTTATATTACTCTCATGATAATGCGAAAAAATAATTTACACAATTGTTCTCTTTGTTCCTCTATGTCTTCTTCATGAGAATAGAATCTTTAGGAAATTGGACTTTATGCTTATCTTGTTCACCACTGTGAAACCACAGCCTAGCACAGTTCCTAACACATAGAAAGAGCTCAACAATTATCTGTTGATGAAATGAAAGGAGGGCAAGAATTTAGCCATTCATAATAGACTCATATAGGTCTCACTTTAATAAACGTTCAAAAGTGTTCACAATTTTGTTCAGTTAAATTATATGTTCTGTGTCCCATGGATGCCTGCCACTCACATACATGTTATTAGTATATGTTCATAAAATAAGCATTCCCCAAATTTACCTCTATATAAACATAACTTTATAGTAAATATCCTTTTCTTTATAATTGGATTGCTATTTTTTCTCTTTGAAAATATTTAATAAAGGATTGATGTCACAGTCTCTCTCACTGTTTTGTTTTTTCATTAACTGTGGAAAATATACATAATATGAAAGGTACCATTTTAACCATTTTCAAGTGTATACAGTTCTGTGGCATTAAGTACATTCACATTGTTATGCAACCATCACCACCATCCATCTCCACAATTTCTCATCTTCTCCAGCTGAAACTCTGTGCCCATTAAACACAGACTCCCTATTCCCTATGTCCCCACCCCTTGACAATCACCATTCTACTTTCTGTCTCTATGAATTTGACAACTCTATGAACTGCATATAAGAGGGATTACACAATATCTTCCTTTTGTGACCGTCTTCTTTCACATAGAATAATGTCTTCAAGGTTCATCCACGTTGTAGCATGTGTCAAAAATTCCTTCCTTTCTAAGGCTTCATGATATTGTACTGTAGGTATACACTGCATTGTTTATCTACTCAACTGTTGCTGGAACACTTGGCTTGTTTTCCACTTTTTGGCTACTGTGAATGTTATGAGTGTAAGTATACAAATATTTCCTCAAAACCTTGCTTTCAATTATTTTGGGTATATACCCAAAGGTGGAATTGCTGGACCATACGGTAATTCTATGTTTACATTTTTGAGGAATCACCAAGATGTTTTCCACAGCGACTGCACCATTTTGCATCCTACCAGCAATATACAAGAGTTCTGACTTCTGCACATCCTCATCAACATTTGTTATTTTCTGTTTTCTGACAGTAGCCATCTTAATGGCTATGAATTGATATCTCAGTGGTTTGATCTGCATTGCCCTAATGACTAATGATGTTGAGTATCTTTTTGTGTACTTTTTGCTCATCTGTGTATCTCCTTTGGAGAAATGTCTCTTCGGGTTTTTGGCCCATTTTTAATCAGGTTGTTTGTTTTTGTTGTTAAAATGTAGGACTTCTTTATATGTTCTGAGTATCAATCACTTACCAGATATATTATTTGCAAACATTTTCCTTCATTTTGTGGTATCAGGGGTTTATAATCACTTTTAATATATGTTGATAGCCATGTCATAGACATGTACAAAATATTAAGTAAATGCTATTCATATATACTTGGATTCCCTTAAGGGGACATACATTTTACTCCCCAGATAAGAAGAGTGTTAACATTACAGCTGGGTCTCCTCTTTCTTGCCTTTTACTCCTCCCTTTGGGAAAAAGACTGATTTATCTAATTGATGAATCAGTGAGGATCTAACATCCATTACTTGTTTGGCTGGAATCAATAATGTAAAAGCCATATACACATGTGTTTTCACTCTATCCCAGCACTGAGTGCCCCTCAAACTAGAGAATCAGTTCCTGATGTTCATTTTGCCCCTTCAGGTAAATCTAGCTTCAAAGGAAGTAGAAATGAGTCTCATTTTTCATTGTATACAAAACAGTAGACTCCGATCTAGATTTAATGGCAATAAAGTTGCTATTTTGATCCCTGTCTGATGGCACTTTCTGTTTCTCTCCTGATTTGGAATCCAGACGGGAAGGGATGTGATTAATTATCACTCTCAAAATCCCCAACAAGTAACACTGAAGTAAGCCTTTTTCTATGCTTGCCTCATTATCCCAGTCTCACTGCTGCTGATGCCGTTTCCTGCAAATCTTTATTAGTGCAATATCAATGTCACAGGGGACCCCCCCCCAAAATAATTCCTGCCACTTCAAATATTCAGGCTGAGTCTTGATGATTTTCTATCAGGTACTTTGTGGAGAAGATTCTCACAACAGAAGGAGAGCTAGACTAGATGATGATGGAGTTATTTTTCTACACAAGCTTATTGAATTTTATGATATTACAATTAAAATTACAGTCATTAGCCAGGAGCTAGGAGATTCTCTCTCACCTTCTTATTGACTGTATACCATCACAAAGTGCTTGGAACTGAGTTGAAGCTCATTCATTCATTCACTAAAAAAATAAAAATCTTTATTTGGATCCTACTACGGGCCAGGTGTTTTGCTAGGCCCTGCAGATAGTAGGGTAAAAATAAACAGATGTGGTCCTGCCCTTTCAGAACTTACATAGGCACAAATCAAATGATTACAAACGTAAACTTTCAACTGTGATAAGTAATATGAGAAAAAAAGGTTAGGAACTGCCATAGTAGATTAAATAGGGAGGTAATACCTAAGGTAGCTTGAGGAAGGCATTCTTGAGGATATGAAATTTAGCTGAAATGTAAAGAATGCATAGGGATTAGTTGTACGAGGGAAATTCAGGAGGCAATCACTGCAAGAAGAGGAATGATAGAAGAAAAAAGCCTGTTGAAGGAGAGAAACTTGAGGGAATGCAAAGGCCTGTGTATGTAGAACAGAGAAAGAAATTAAGATCAAAAAAGGAGCTGGACAGCAACAAACCCACAATTCTATGTTCTTAAAGCATAAAGAAACACTAATGCTTAGAAATAAATCTAATGTAAGATGTGAAAAACCTCTAGACTGAAAACTAAAAACCATAATTGAGATAAATTAAGGTAAACCTAAATGGATGGAGGGATTATGTTTTTATGTATTGGAAAATTCAGTATTGTAGGATATAAATTCTCTTCAAATGACTTTATAGAGTCAATAAAACCCCAAACAAAATTTTAGCAATTTATTTTGAGATTGGCAAACTGATTCTAAAATGCCCATGGAAATGCAAATAGCAAGGCAGTCATAAAGAAGAACCAACTGTAGGAGCTATATTACCAGACATCAAAATTAATTATAAAGCTATAGAAATGAAAACAAGGTGATATTGGTGGAGGTACAGACGATTAGACCAATTGGTCAATGAGTCTAGAACAGACTCAGACATGAACAATCACTTGATTCATAACAAAAGGAGTATTTCAGTGTTGTATGGAAAGGCATTGTCTTTTGATAAATGGTGCTAGGTCAGTTGTACCTCCATTTGTAAGAAAACGTTTCTTGAACCATACTGCATAGTTTACAGAAAAAAAAGAAATCAATCTCAGATGTGGTTTAGATCTAGTTGTGAAAGGTAAAAATAATAAAGATTTTGGGGAAAAAAAGACTATTACATAATTTATGTTGGGTAGGTAAAGATGTATTAAATAGGACACAGAAAAGGCTAACCATAAAAAAAATGATAAATCAGAATACATTTTAAAAATGAGTGTTATTCATCAAAATACACCATTATGAGAGTGAAGAAGAAAGGCACAGTCTGGAAAAGGATATTGCAATATGTGTTCTCAACAAAGGACTCATAGCCAGAATAAATGAAAAAAAAAAAAAAGTAACAGCCCTTAAATCCATTTGAAATTTTCAACAATACAATAGAAACACTGAGCAAAAAGTTTGGGCAGGCACTCCATAAAGAGGATATCCAAATAGTCAATAAACAAATGAAAGGCACTCAACTTTTATTAGTTATCACGGAAATACCAATTAAGACCCAATTTGATATTACTGCAGAGCCACTGTTAAAAGGAAAAGAACATAAAATACCAAGTGTCAGTCCACTGAAACTCTGAGACAATGCTGGTGGGAGTATCAACTGGTATAAGCATTTTGGAAAATATCAGAAATATCTAGCTCAGACATATGCATGCTTGCTATCTAGATATAAACCTCACAGAATGGCATAGGTATATACACCAAAAGACATGTACAAGAATGTTCACAGTAGCATTATTTGTAAGAGTAAACAACTGCAAACAACCCATATTTCCATCAACAGTACAGAGGATTTTAAAAAGTATAGTGTATCATGCAATGAATTTTATACGGCAGCAGAATAAATGGCATGTCAGTATACACAACAACGTATGATGTTGGCGCAAGAATAATATAGATTGACTGATGGAACAGAGCGTTAGGACAGAAATAACTCACACAGTCAACTTATGTATGACAAAAAGGATATTTCAGTGTAGTGAGAACAAGGTAATTTGGAACAAAAGAAGCTAGATTTAGAAACTACACAGCATTAATTTCCATTTATATAAAGTTGGAAAACAGGCAACATGAATGTGTTGTAGTAGAGGTCAAGACAGTCGTCACCTTTGTGGAGTGGTGATCAAAGCGGGCAGGCAGGACACTTCTGGGTACAGGAAACATTTTGTTTCTTGATTCTAGGAACCCGTTCCATGGGTACATTAACCTCATGAAAATTAATCAAACTGTACATCTAAGATTTGTGCACATTTCTGTAACATGTTATATTTTAGTGAAAGGTTTGCTTAAGAATTTAAAGAAAGATATCTGTTGAAACTGAAAGCAGAGGCAGACAAAGCCCAGTTTAAAAAACTAGTATATCTTTATCTTTAGTCTAAGAAATAGAGGAAATAGTTGAAGCATTTTGATCGGTAGTGTGGATGGGATCAGATGGCTGTGATGGGAAAAATGGAAACATATGGACAGAATAGGGATATTTGGTGGGTTATACCAATAAGATTTGCTGATGGATTTGATATTAAGGGAGACGAAGAGTTGTCATGATCCCCAGTCTCAGGCTTGCACAAATGGATGGATGGCAGCACCATACTCTTTGAATTCAAATTATGAGTTTCAAGTTTTTTGAAAAGGAAAATTATGAGTTGGCCTTTAGAAAAATTAAATATGAATTTCCACCGAACCATTTAAATAGATGTTGATAGTTCAATACAGAGGTCTACAGTACAAAGAGGAGTCAGTGCTAGAAATCTATATTTATAAGTTATTTATGGATGGAGTCAAATTGCATCGGGAGAATATAAAGAACATGAGAAATGTAGAAGGTTTGAGACTGAGCCATGAGGACCGTCAGCAGGGAATGGCACGGTAGTGTGAGCAAGTAAGACGGCAGAAAAGAAGTTGTCACACAGGTAAAATAAAAACTAGGAGACAGATGGATCATAGAAGGTAAGAGAACGAATTAAGAAAAAGGGAAAGCCTAGCAATGTTGGCTGTTGAGAGGTCAAGTAAGGGGAAATTGAGATTGCATATTTATTTGGTAGGATAATTGTTGAATGAATAAATAAATGACTGAAGTTATATTTTTTGTACAGTTAACAATGTAAAAGAAAACCATCGGTTTAAAAAATACTAGATTGAACTGGGCAAAAGTAAAGCAACACAAAATTCTCATTGTGGAGAATGGCTCCAACCTTGGATCTCTTTATACTTTGTCTTTCTAGTAACCCCGTGCTGATCATCTTCCAAAAGCTCACTAAAGAAAGAGGTTCTAGCTTGACACTGCACAACCTGATGTTTTAGATATCTGCTTACAATTCTGCTTTAGTTGCCTAAAATAAGGTTTATTGATCAAAACACTTTGCACTTCTTAAATGTAAAGCAAAGACTCAAAATGTTTGTTGTGACATCCTGAAACAACTGTTTTTTAGGAGAGCAATTTAAAAATGTGGCACTTAGGCTGAACATTTCAGACTAGGCATCTTAAAAAGCAAATGCCAAGAATTAGAATCAACTTTAAAATATCTTCTAAGGTGAAAGTTTTCAGAATTTACTAGAATTCTAAAATTCTGATTTCTGTAATGCCTAATTTAACATCATATTTTATTAATCAGGATGTTTGATCGTTCAGAAGTACTGTCCCAAATTTTTACCTCTAATAAAAAGTCTTATAATACAAAAAATAAGCAATAGTTGATTGGATGTCATAGTACTTAAGAACACAATTTTAGAATCAGAAAGATGTGTTTTTGAATCCTTATAGTCTCATATGAGATACATGCTAAGCCCAGGTTCTCTCAGAATAAATGGGCTTACTAGTGGGATGTATCTCACTAGTAAGTATAAGAGGAGTTAATGAGTTTATAAAGTTTATAAAGTAGTTAGCACAGGACCCTGTGTTCAGAGAGCATTCAATGAGTATAGCTGTTATTACTGTTATCAACTAATAATGTATATCAACAATATCACATAGGATCTCATGGATTTGTCCATGAATTCAAAAACAATTTAGGAAGGATATATTAATCATAGGGAACCGTAATAGTGCTGTGGAAGACACAATGATGAATGAGATAAGGCCCCTGTCCTTAAGACACTTATAATATAGACAGATAATAAAGATACAAATAGTGACTATCATACAAGATGCGAAGTGGCATGTGCCAAAAGAAAAGAAGAGAGAAGAATAGGAGAATTTAGAAAAGCCAAAGACTTCTACCTTCTGAACACTTGGGGAAAATCTCATTGCCAAGGACAAAGGTAGTAGAGTCACAAGTTTAGGCTGAGGCGTGGGGAGTGGGCTCTGTTTGACCCTGACTCTGCCATTTGTTAGTCGTGTGACCCTGTGCAAGTTACTTGAACTTTCAGTAACTCAGTGCTTTCATCCAAAAAAAATGGGATTTCTAATATCTAGTGGAAAAATGAGGTAACACATTTAAAGCATTTAAAAGAGTACCTGGCGTTGTAACAAATTCAGTAAAGACTTTTAAAATGGTCCACATCAAAAAAAAAGAAACCTAAAAAAAAAAAAAAAAGGTGGGGGGGAACTTCCCTGGTGGTCCAGTGGTTAAGATTTCATCTTCCAATGCAGGGGCTGTGGGTTCGATCCCTGGTCATGGAGCTAAGATCCCACATGCCTCGCGGTCAAAAAAACAAAACATAAAACTGAAGCAATATTGTAACAAATTCAATAAAGACTTTAAAAATGGTTCACATTAAAAAAAATAATAATCTAAGAGCACCTGGCACATAGTGAGTTATCCATAAATGTCAGTGGGCAACTTTAGTGGGTATATACAGCCCATCAGCCAGCTACCTGTCCTTCATGTGCTACCAACCCTTTCTCTATCGGAGGGTTCTTTTTAGCGAAGGTAATGCACAAAGATTCCACCCATCTCACCTCCTCCACCCCGCTTGACCTAATGCTAGTTGGGCCAATTAGAATCAAAATTAGAGGGATTTAATATTGTGACTAAAAGAGAGTTGAGTCCATCTCCAAGTGAGAAGAGACCTGTTTCATGTTTCCCTCTAAACCAGGGAACTGTGGGCAGCATAGTCTGCTAAGTAGACTACATTGCAGAAAAATACACACACACACACACACACACACACACACACACACACACACACACACACACACACACACACACACCCATAGAGACATGAAAAGAAAAGCAGAGGTAGAAAATAATAAGTCTCAACAACTATTTAGACCTCAGTTCCAGTTCTTTCCTTAAACCACTTTCACTCTTCCAATTTGCTAATTTTCCTATTTTGCCTGAGGGAATATGGATTAATTTCTATCCCTGACAACCAGAAAACTAACCACTTCAAGATGGCACGTGAACTCTGTTTCAGAGAATAGGAAGTAATAAGGTGAAGCAATGAAAGGAAAGGACCCTTTGGCAGCTGAATCCTCTTGATCAAAGAGACTCATTATATATAATATAATATTATATATATATAATATATAATATATATATATTATAATTATATAAACTTCAGTTTATCTTGAGGACATTGTAGAGAAGAAAAGAAGGTAGTGAGTAAAGGAACCTATAAAGGTAGTTAGGGTTCAGATCATGAACAGTCTGGAATAACATGGTTAAGAATTTGGTTTGATTTATAGAGCACCTAATACAGGCTAAGCATTGTGCTAGCCTTTTTATGTGCATTTTCTTACTTCTCCAACAACATCATGAACTGGGCACCTTTGTGATCATATTTTCTAGGTAAAGAATCTGAGGCTTGGAAAGGTTATGGGATTTGCCAAAGGTCACAGAGCCAGTATGTTTGTAGCTGTTCTGCTGCCTCTAACCTTAAGCTCTTAACAAGTATGCTATATTTGCCATGATATATCAAATGGATTTACAAAATTTGTAACCTCTGCAGGGAACAGACAGGTAATAAAATGAGTGAAACAGATCACATGTAAAGTAACTAAATCAAGATGGCACATGAAATCTGTTTCAGAGAATAAGAAGTAATAAGGTGAAGCAAGGAAAGAAAAGGTCCCTTTGACAGCTGAATCCTCTTGATCAAAGAGACTCATTACATATAATTCACTTCAGTTTACCTTGAGGACGTGGCAGAGAAAAGGAGGTAGGGAAGGTGGAGTCCGTGGCAAACTCTGGCTAACTGCAAGGTGCATTCAACTTCTACGAGCATTCAAATTCATTTTTTGTAAATTGAATCTCTGAACCATATACTGCCCTTGGATCAAGGCTGATTAGATTAGAAGCTGGAGGTAAGAAGAATGATTGCATGATAATTTCCACTTAGGAAAGAGCAAGTGAGATTTGAGACCAGGGTGGAAGTAGTGTAAAAGAGAGGAAGGACTATAATTCAGATACAGGGAGACCCTGGTGTCGTGCAGGGAATATAAAGTGATAGGGAGAAGTAAGCTCTACTGTTAACCTTTCAACACTGTGTGACTAGAATGGCAGTAGAAATAGAACATAGAAGGATAGGAAGAAGGCAGAATAGGTGAGTGGATATAGTATATACAGGCATGGGACTGCTGAATGTAAGATATTGACTGGTATCGATTTGGAGGGTTGTTTTTTTTTTCCCAAGTACTTGAAAATAGGAGACCAAAATAGCAAAGTTTTGGGGCTTCCCTGGTGGCGCAGTGGTTGAGAGTCCCCCTGCCGATGCAGGGGACACGGGTTTGTGCCCCGTCCGGGAAGATCCCATGTGCTGCGGAGCGGCTGGGCCCGTGAGCCATGGCCGCTGAGCCTGCGCGTCCGGAGCCTGTGGTCTGCAACGGGAGAGGCCACAACAGTGAGAGGCCCGCGTACCGCAAAAAAAAAAAAAAAAAAAAAGCAAAGTTTGCCTTTAAACTTTTAGAAAATTAGAACATTCTCTAGGTCAGAAATCCCTAGCTTGGCTTACCTATCTAGTAGGAGTGACTAACATGTTCTGAATTTGGGGACCTGAGAACCCCACTCCCAAAATAACAGGGGCTTCCAACTAGTTCACGTGGGCCTTTAGACAGAAAAGCCAATACAATATGATGATGTTCCTTTGTGTATCTTTTTTCTGGTCAGGACTATGTTCCTTTGGTTCTCTTCCTCAGCTGGTCTCGGACTGAGAGAAGAGGAACTGACCCCACAGGTTTAATTCATCACCCTCTGGGAGCTGGACAATGTTCCATGTTGTTTTTTCTTTCCTTACTCTCTGTCCTGTCCTCCAGGCCCTGCTTCAGGACAAAGATTTGCACAAGTTTTATAACTATCACTTTCTTTCACACAGGGATATGGGATTCACACTCTTTTCAGAAAGGCATAGAGAAGTTATCTCAATATTAATCACATTTAGGATACAGGGCAAGATATTCCAATCATAATCATGTAATCTCGCCTTTCAATAAACTCTTGCTGAGAGAAGACGTGGGTAGAGGAACCAGGAAATTTGAGTGAATCCTGGCTCCTCATCCTTAGCCATGTGGCCATGGACACAAGACTTCACCTCTCAAGACTCTCTGCTCCCAAGACTGAAAAATGAGGACAAAAATCACACCTGCTTCCAAAGTTTATCACTGGCGCAGTGCAGTGATTCACTAAGTATTCATAAGCCTTTGAGGCATGTGTGTTAATGATTTAGGAGTATTGGTTATGAATTTGAATAAATGAAAATCATGGGTCAACCTTTCATTGTATGGATGAATTAAGGAAGTGACTTAAGTTAGTTGAGTCTTGGTTTCCTCATCTGTCAAATGGCATAATAATGTCTACTAATCAAACTGGTTGGGACAATAAAATGGGATGGTTCTTAGCACACTGCCTGGTATATATGCTGTGTCCAGTAATAATAATTATTGTCTTTTGTTGCTGTTATTATAATTGCCAAAATTATCATTACTTCACCATGCCATGTTTTTTTCCAGTTTATTAATTTCATGGCTTATGATGTTATATACTTAAAACACTACCAGTGTCAGCTGATTTTATTTAACTGAGAGCATAGAGGTAAGAGTATAAATTCTGAAGTCAAACAGAATAGTTAGAATTTTTGTTCCCCTGCTTTCTAGCTGTGTGGCTTTGTCTGGACACTTTCTAAGTAGTTAACTCCTAGGATATTATGGTGGTAACATGTAATAATGGACAGACACATCTAGCCCTGTTCCTAGCACCTAGTAAGCTCTCAATAAATGTTAGCTACTATTGACATTCTTTTCGGTTTTAGAGCAAATTGTCAGTTATTATTTGAAATTCAAGAAGTTGGAGAGGATGGCACTAATGAGTTATGAAGGAAGATAGTGTTTAACTACAGTTGAATATCATCACACAAGCCTTAGGAGGAGTAAAAACAAAGAGGAGGCAGCTTGCTCTCAGAGCAAATACTGCTTTTTCTAATGTCAGAGTGCCCTGTGTTTTCAGTGTCTAAGCATATATTCCATGGAAAATGTTATTTCGGTAAAGTATGTGGTATTCTTATAAAGCAATCAAAAGGACAAATGCTGCAGGAAAAATATATCCTAGAAAGTTAAGAAAACTAGGCTTGTGGGTGGCAGTGTAGTATGGGAATAAATTTATTTACATTTGGAGTTGTAGTCATTTCATTGGAGAATTGATTTCCAAATAATTGATTTTTTTATGTTAAAAAAAAGGAAAGGGAAGGAAAAGAAAATATGTTCTGCTTGGATAAGCAAGGAGTTCAAAATATAGCTTACTGAAACTAACATTAGGTCTGCAATTTTTATCTTGAGAAACATTGATAGAAAAAAATAAATATGAAGAACTGAATGCAATAGGCCAGAGAGATTTACCAACTACAGTGGCTACCTTGAGGCACCGGCTAGAATCATATTATTCATGAAGGGTGTTCTTGATATATGTTGTTTGACAACTCTTGCCTTCAACAAAGCTGCACAGAAAGGCTATGGAACCTGCCACTTTAAAATATCACTGTATCAAACAAAAGAAAACTTTGATCAGACAAGGTTGGATTGATTTATTTTTTCCTGTTCTTAAAAAAAGGTTACCTTTCTGAATATGGCATTGTATTATGGATAGCACAAAAGTTTACCAAGGTGATGGCAATAACTGTATTAATCTGTACCACCCACGAACATAATTAATCCTAGTGGAAGGTAATATTTAGAAAGTGTTAACACCAACGCAATGAGCTTGCCCACAGGATGTCAACATGATTACTCAAAAGAAAACTTTTTCAAACAAATTACCTGTTGTTGAGCAACCTGGTTTAGATTTATCCTGGGTTGACTTTGGGGTGAAATCAGACTGAACTATTATACAGCTATATTTGATGTTGATATTGGCTCATTTAACCAAATATGTCAATAAGCTGAAGTGCAAGTCTACAAAGTAGATATGCTAAGGTGAAATATGTCTTACCAAATGAGTTGAAAAGCTTGAAAATTTTCATATACATTGAAACAATATCACATCATGTAGATCACAAGGAAGCCATAGAGCTCAACCTATCCTAATTTTCTCAGAAAGATAATTTTGCATAACCTGTGCGTTTGATTAAACTACTGCTCTGATGAAAACCCTCTAGTCACTTTGCTTTTCACTTGGAGTAAAACCCAAAACCCTTATAATGTCTCATAAAGCTCTGTCTGATCTGCCTGCCATTATTACACTCAGTGTAATCGAATATTTCTCAATGTAACGTTCCTTACTGTACCCTCCCACCCCACCCTCATCATCTGGGAATTTGTTAGAAATGAATGCAGTTCTAGAGGCTCTTCCCCAGACCTCATGAATCAGAAGCTCTGAGGATGGGGCCCAGCAGCCTGTATTTTTAAAAGGCTTCCAGGTGATTCTGATACATGCTCAAATCTGAGAACCTCTATGCTAACCCATCTGCTATTACTGTTCCCCTCATTCACTCAACTCAAACTAGCTCCCAGTTTACATTATAGCCTTCCTTTTATATTACAGCTTTCCAAGCCTTCCCGCCTCAAAACCTTTGCTTTTGCTCGTCTTTCTTCCTGGAATGCCCTTTCCTCTAACCTCTACAAGGCTTCCTTACTCTTGTCCTATAGGTACACACAATATCACCACTGACAGGGCTTCCCTGACCCCCTTATTTAGTTCTGCTAACCCTTTCCTCTCTCCTCTGGTACTTCTTCTCCTCCTCTCCTACTTGGACTTTCTCTATACCAATTACCATCACCCAGCATACTACATATTCTACTTCTCTTTTTTCTTTTTTCTCATTTTTAGAGACATCTTCTAGAATGTTACCTTCATGAAAGCAGAGGTTTTGGTCTGTTTCCTTCACTGCTTTAACACCAGCATCTAGAACAGTGACTGTTACGTAGCAGGCACTTAATAAATACTGTAATGTGTTAATAATTGGATGAACCCTCTCAAGTTACAAGCTGCAAATAATGGCCAGGGGGGAATAAATGGAAGTGAGGAAATTAATGAACTTTATTAACAAAGAATGACCATATCTTTTATTTATTTATTTATTTTTAATACATCTTTATTGGAGTAAAATTGCTTTACAATGTTGTGTGCGTTTCTGCTGTACAACAAAGCGAATCAGCTATATGTATACATATATCCCCATATCCCCTCCCTCTTGCGTCTCCCTCCCACCCTCCCTATCCCACCCCTCTAGGTTGTCAAAAAGCACCAAGCTGACCTCCCTGTGCTTTGCAGCAGCTTCCCACTAGCCATCCATATTACATTTGGTAGTGTATATATGTCAATGCTACTCTCACTACGTCCCACCCTCTCCATCCCCCCATGCCCCATGTCCTCAAGTCCATTCACTACATCTGCAGCTTTACTCCTGCCCTGCTACTAGGTCCTTCTGTACTGTTTTTCTAGACTCCATATATATGTGTTAGCATACAGTATTTGTTTTTCTCTTTCTGACTTACTTCACTCTGTATGACAGATTCTAGGTCCATCCACCTCACTGCAAATAATTCAATATTGTTCCTTTTTATGGCTGAGTAACATTCCATTGTATATATATATATGTCACATCTTCTTTATAAATTCATCTGTCGGACATTTACGTTGCTTCCATGTCCTGGCTATTGGAAAAAGTGCTGCAATGAACATTATGGTACATGTATCTTTTTGAATTATGGTTTTCTCAGGGTATATGCCCAGTAGTGGGATTGCTGAGTCATATGGTAGTTCTATTTTTAGTTTTTTTAAGGAACCTCCATACTGTTCTCCATAGCAGATGTATCAATTTACATTCCCACCAACAGTGCAGGAGGGTTCCCCTTTCTCCACACCATCTGGAGCATTTATTATTTCTAGATATTTTGATGATGGTCATTCTGACTAGTGAGAGGTGTTACCTCTTTGTGGTTTTGACTTGCATTTCTCTAATGATTAGTGATGTTGAGCATCCTTTCACGTGTTTGTTGGCAATCTGTGTATCTTCTTTGGAGAAATGTCTATTTAGGTCTTCTGCACATTTTTTGGATTGTGTTGTTTGTTTTTTTGATATTGAGCTGCATGAGCTGCTTGTATATTTTGGAGATTAATCCTTTTCAGTTGCTCTGTTTGCAAACATTTTCTCCCGTTCTGAGGGTTGTCTTTTTGTCTTGCTTATGGTTTCCTTTGCTGTGCAAAAGCTTTTAAGTTTCATTAGATCCCATTTGTTTATTTTTGTTTTTATTTCCATTTCTCTAGGAGGAGGGTCAAAAAGGTTCTTGCCGTGATTTATGTCACAGAGTGTTCTGCCTATGTTTTCCTCTAAGAGTTTTATAGTTTCTGGTCTTACATTTAAGTCTTTAATCCATTTTGAGTTTATTTTTGTGTATGGTGTTAGGAAGTCATCTAATTTCATTCTTTTTCATGTAGCTGTCCAGTTATCCCAGCGCCACTTATTGAAGAGGCTGTCTTCTCTCCATTGTATATTCTTGCCTCCTTTGTCAAAGATAAGGTGACCATATGTGCGTGGGTTTATCTCTGGGCTTTCTATCCCATTCCATTGATCTATATTTCTGTTTTTGCACCAGTACCATACTGTCTTGACTACTGTAACTTTGTAGTATAATCTGAGTCAGGGAGCCTGATTCCTCCATTTTTCTTTTTCAAGATTGCTTCGGCTATTTGGGGTCTTTTGTGTTTCCATACGAATTGTAAATTTTTTTTCTAGTTCTGTGAAAAATGCCATTGGTAATTTGATAGGGATTGCATTGAATCTGTAGATTGCTTTGGGTAGTCTAGTCATTTTCACAGTGTTGATTTTTCCAATCCAAGAACATGGTATATCTCTCCATCTGTCTGTATCATCTTTGATTTCTTTCATCAGTTTCTTATAGGTTTCTGCATACAGGTCTTTTGTCTCCTTAGGTAGGTTTATTCCTAGGTATTTTATTCTTTTTGTTGTAGTGGTAAATGGGAGTGTTTCCTTAATTTCTCTTGCAGATTTTTCATTGCTAGTGTACAGGAATGCAAGACATTTCTGTGCATTAAATTTGTATCCTGGTACTTTACCAAATTCATTGATTAGCTCTAGTAGTTTTCTGGTGGCATCTTTAGGATTTTCTATGTAAAGTATCATGTCATCTGCAAACAGTGACAGTTCTACTTCTTCTTTTCCAATTTGGATTCCTTTTATTTCTTTTTCTTCTCCGATTGCCATGGCTAAAACTTCCAAAACTATGTTGAATTATAGTGGTGAGAGTGGGCACCCTTGTCTTTTTCCTGATCTTAGAGGAAATGCTTTCTGTTTTTCTCCAGTGAGAATGATATTGGTTGTGGGTTTGTCATATATGACCTTCGTTATGGTCAGGTAGGTTCTCGCTATGCCCACTTTCTGGAGAGTTTTTATCATAAATGGTGTTGAATTTTGTCAAAAGATTTTTCTGCATCTAGTGAGATTATCATATGGTTTTTATCCTTCAATTTGTTAATAGGGGGTATCACACTGATTGATTTGTGTATATCAAAGAATCCTTGCATTCCTGGCATAAACCCCACTTGATCATGGTGTATGATCCTTTTAATGTGCTGTTGGATTCTGTTTGCTAGTATTTTGTTGAGGACTTTTGCATCTATGTTCATCAGTGACATTGGCCTGTAGTTTTCATTTTTTTGTGACATCTTTGTCTGGTTTTGGTATCAGAGTGATGGTGGCCTCGTAGAATGAGTTTGGGAGTGTTCCTCCATCTGCTGTATTTTGGAAGGGTTTGAGAAGAATAGGTGTTAGCTCTTCTCTAAATGTTTGATAGAATTTGCCTGTGAAGCCATCTGTTCCTGGACTTTTGTTTGTTGGAAGATTTTTAATCAGTTTCAATTTCAGTGCTTTTGATTGGTCTGTTTATATTTTCTCTTTCTTCATGGTTCAGTCTCAGAGGGCTGTGTTCTTCTAAGAATTTGTCTATTTCTTCCAGCTTGTCCATTTTATTGGCATATAGTTGCTTGTAGTAGTCTCACATGATCCTTTGTATTTCTGCAGTGTCAGTTGTTACTTCTCCTTTTTCACTTCTAATTCTGTTGACTTGAGTCTTCTCCCTTTTTTTTTCTTGATGAGCTTGGCTAATGGTTTATCAATTTTCTTTATCTTCTCAAAGAACCAGCTTTTAGTTTTATTGATCTTTGCTACTGTTTCCTTCATTTCTTTTTCATTTATTTCTGATCTCATCTTATGATTTCTTTCCTTCTACTAACTTTGGGGTTTTTTTGTTCTTCTTTCTCTAACTGCCTTAGGTGTAAGGTTAGGTTGTTTGAGATTTTTCTTGTTTCTTCAGGTAGGATTGTATTGCTATAAATTTCCCTTTTACAAGTGCTTTTGCTGCATCCCATAGGTTTTGGGTCGTCATGTTTTCATTGTCATTTGTTTCTAAGTATTTTTTGAGTTCCTCTTCGATTTATTCAGTGTCCTCTTGGTTATTTAGTAGCATGTTGTTTAGCCTCCATGTGTTTGTATTTTTTACAGTTTTTTCCTGTAATTGATATCTAGTCTCATAGCATTGTGGTTGGAAAAGATGCTTGATAAGATTGCAATTTTCTTAAATTTAGCAAGGCTTGGTTTTTGACCCAAGATGTGATCTATCCTGGAGAACGTTCCTTGTGCACTTGAGAAGAAAGAGTATTCTCTTGTTTCTGGATGGAATGTCCTACAAATATCAATTAAGTCCATCTGATCTAATGTGTCATTTAAAGCTTGTGTTTCCTTATTTGTTTTCTGTTTGGATGATCTGTCCAGTGGTGTAAGTGGGGTGTTTAAGTCCCCTACTATTATTGTGTTACTGTTGATTTCCCCTTTTATGGCTGTTAGCATTTGCCTTGTGTATTGAGGTGCTCCTATGTTGGGTGCATAAATATTTACAATTGTTATATCTTCTTCTTGGATTGATCCCTTGATCACTATGTAGTGTCCTTCCTTGTCTCTTGTAACAGTCTTTATTTTAAAGTCTATTTCATCTGATATGAGTATTGCTATTCCAGTTTTCTTTTGATTTCCATTTGCATGGAATATCTTTTTCCATCCCCTCACTTTCAGTCTGTATGTGTCCCTAGGTCTGAAGTGGGTCACTTGTAGACTGACTGTATCTTTTAATTCTCCAAATAGCTGCCTGTTCTAAGAAAGGCTGGGATGTTTCCTTTTAGCTTCTGTCTCTCTGATGAAAGTGAGACTGTAATAGATTACATCCACAGTTGTTGATAGTCACGCTCTATTCTCAGTGCCTGTAAATGCCACCTCATTCAATCCTCATAGCAACCACTTGTAAGAGGTCTTATTTTTATCCCCATTGTAAAGAAAATGAGAGAGGCTGGGTATTCTCATTCAGAATGCTGTAGAGGCAGGATCTGAACTTCGGCAGTCTGACACCGGAGACCATAATTGTTACCCATTTACAATTCTGTATCTCAGATTACATGGGCTTTGTAAGACATAGCTTTAACTATATGAGAGTCTGGCAAAGTTCCAAAATAGCTAACTTAGGCATTTTCACAAAGATTGTACAAGCTCAAAAACTCACAATAACCAATAACTTAAATCATCCACTTCTATATAAAGGGAGTTTGGCCTCCAACTCCACCCATTTCCCGAAAAATGTATCTCAGATTTTAATGTTCTTAATAAGCGATGGCCAGACTCTCAGCTCCTAATGCCAAATCCTTGAATCCTATGTTATATAGATCAGTTCTTTGGGAAAGAAAAGGAAAAAAAAGAAAGATATTGTATAAAAGTTTTAGCATCAGTACAACCACCTTACCATGAGAGTTTGGGCAGAGATTGGAAAGCTAGCAAATTGGAAGTTTTCTAACTCCTAAATGACCGTAGCCCCTTATAGCAACACAGGCATCACATGGAAACCTGTTAGAAATGCAGAATCTCGGCCCTAACCCAGACTCACTGAATCAGAATCTACATTTCAACAATACCAACCCCCAGGACACCCACCAGATGATTTGTAGCTGATTACAGCTTGAGAAGCATGGTTCTAACTCACTGATCCTCAAACTTCTGTATACATTGGATTCATCCATGAAGTTTGAAAACCTGGGTCCAATCCCCAGAGACTGTGATTTAATTAGCATGGGGTGCAAGACAGGACATATTTTTTTTTAACGTTCTCCTTGTGATTCCAATGCGCAACTGACTCTGAGAACTGCTGATTTCATCCCTCTGGGTGTATCTTTAAGCAGCAGTTCTTGTTATATTGGTTGAATACTTTAGTCCCTCTGCAAGTACTTAGTCCCCTGCCCAAGAGGAGTATAAGCATTTGCCAACCAAACTGTAATAGAATTATTATTTTGCAAGGGTCATATTGAGAAACATGAGACTGCTAATGTGACACAAATTAACCAGAGCTTTCTTCAGTGAGTCATTTATCGGGAGCCACAGATGCTTCCCACACTGATGTCTTCTCAGTGTTGACTTTCAGACCAAAGTAAACTATCCCTCTCACCTGCTTCACCACCTTAATGGCGAATTTGTCTAGTGTTGCTTGGACATGGAAAGTTACCACTTCAATGTTTAGTGCTCTATATTGATCTCTAACCCTATGCTTATAGCATTATCTATTTTTCTGTCCTTTTTATCTGCTAGGGCATGGATTGTCTCATTTATCTCTATAACCTCAGAGCCCAGCGTAGCCGCTGTTTAATAAATGTTGGTTAAATTTCAAACTCCATCCTTTCTTACATTGTAAAAACTTCCCATGCCTATTTTAGCATCATACTCTACATATGTGCTCAATTTGAATATATAAAAGATATACAAAAAGGGATGGAGAAGATGCAAAGGCCCAATTCATTAAATGTTTGAGTATATAACTACTTGCAAAGCACCTGGCTGGTCGCTCTACACAGAATATCACGTCCTTTCATTAGCTTACAGTCTAGTGGAGAAAATGAACACGTACTTTAAAAAATATTTATTATATAATATACACGATGATGAAGACTGAGTATAAGGGACCAAGTCAAATACTAAGTGAATTTCTTGGAAAAGTACATTAATTCAGGCTAGTAGCTGGCAATACCTTCCAAACTGCATTCCTGAAAGATAAGAGATACAGATAATGCATAAGTGATTCTGGAAAAATAATATAATGTGGAGTGGTAGCATGACGGTATGGCAGTCACCTAAGAAGTGTAATTTTATTTTTTCTCATTACGGAGGTTTAGGCCCAGATCAGATATCCCAGCTCAGTGTGTTGTGAGAATACACTTTCCAACTCTCCCAGTTGGAAAAAGTTTTCCTTCTTGACTCTCCCTACTCATTGAGACTCACTGAGACTCTACAGTAGACATAATGGAAATGGCTTTTCTGCTATTCACTGCTTGGAACACACAATAAATAGAAAGAACAAGAATTGAAAGTCTTTCAATTCCCGCTTAGCTTTTTCTAAGTGCTGAACTGAATAGGTGTCAACTCTCTATTGTAGCCCCGGCAGTCCTGACTTTCAAAAGAACAATCAGAAGGAAACCCTTTCAGAAAATTGATCCGCCAAAGTTTGAAATGCTTAAAAATAAACTGTCAGGTCTGTCTGTTTCCCCCTACACAACCTGTCAACCTCACCTCTGGCTTCTTATTTTCCAAACAGTAACAGTCGGGCATTCTTTCAAAAGGCTCCTTCTGAAGTGCCTTCTTTGTCAGGAGTATTGTAAACCCTGACCAAATATTTTATAAATTGGAGGGAGACCTGAATGGGGATAAAAGCCAACTAGTGCTCGCTTCTGCTCTGACACCTCCACCTATAGAGCTCCGAAATTTGGGTTAAGAAAGAGTGTACTCCTTCTAAATTCATTGTGACAATTTTAATTCTCACTATTTAGAAACATATACGTGTGTGTGTGTGTGTGTGTGTGTGTGTGTGTGTGTGTGTGTAGATATATATGCACATTCCTTGTTCACCCAGCATCCTAGATTTGAGCTTCTTTTTTCGGGCCCCTAGTAGAAATGGGCTCAAATAGTTTCAAACAGTTTTTGGTTGTTATTGTTGTTGTTTTCCCTAGAACATGTCCTTCTCAAAGGATTTCTCTACTATAATAAAGCCCTATAAATGGGGGTGTGTAGTCACCTATAAGTGGGGGTTTGTGCTCAAGTAACTTACTAGACGCCATGTGTCAAATCTGACATGTCAATAGGGATTATGTCCCAAAGTCCATATTAACCTGCCCAGAGGGATGTACTGTGACTTTGCAAGTATCATTCCTGATATTAGAATCTTCATCAAAGCACTTACAGGTAGGAGTTGGAAATCAACAAAGTTATTACGTGTTTCAATTAAGAAATCTACTTCTGAAGGGATCCTTCACCTCTCTAGTAGAAATAAGACACAAAAAAATTTAAGTGGTGATAATTACTAGCTTTACAGAATGTCAGTAATTTATAACCTAAGGTTAGCTGGTGGGTTGATATTTCTGCCTATTTGTTTTAAATATGTGGGCCCTTGCATAAAAGGTGGTAATTAGCCATCCTTTTTGTAATTTCAGATTGGGAAGGATGAGCAAGTCCAATTGAAGAAATCCAGATCACATGTATCATCTTTTATTGAAGAGTGGTCTTGCCTCTGGTCTGGGTTAGAGATGCCTCAATGACAGTCCTAATGTTCTGTTGGGATTAAAAGGCTGACTAGTTGCATCCCCAGCATGTACTGTAGCACATTCTCTGTCCTCTTTGGAAAACCCTCATTATTTCTGTACTCCCTTCATGAAATTGCATATTTCTTAAACGACAGATCATGATTCACTCAATCGTCTCTATATCTACGACACTGACTAACCTTGAAGTTTTGCCTGTGATAGGTGCTTAGTAAATGTCAGTTAAATACATAAAAGCCAAGAACGCTATGGGTAAGAAAATCAACGCTGCAATTTTCTCTGACATCACCTCTCGCCTTCCATAAACAGAGCTTCTATAGCCCTAAATCTTCTACCCAGTTTGTTGTGGTTATTGATAGTTGATACTCCTTTTTCTGGTACAACCAGTGAATCACCAAATAACACTGATCCCACATTTCTTTCTTCCTTCCCACATTTCTTTACATGATTGCTCTAATCCTGTGGTGTTAGGGTCAGAGACTTAAATTCTACTTCTTGCTCTTGTATATTAAAAAATTGCATTGCTGTGGGCAAATTATTTACTTTCACCACTTCCTTCCCCGACAAAAAATAAAGAGGTATGATCATGAAAAAACAGACATCACTGTGATTCTGCATGTGAGTTTACATCTGGCTTCTAGAATGTGCTAATCCTCTAAAAAGGTTGTGTTTTTTCAGTCTTTTTTTGATTTTTTCAGTCTTTTTTTGTTTTTTCAGTCTTTTTTCAGCTTCTGTTTGCTAAAGTTCTCAAAGCTCTGGCTCTACTGCTTCATGGGTCTGAAGATACTCCCTCTTACTATGATTTATATCTTTAAATTGTGAGTATACCTTACACTGCTTTTTATCTATAGAAATCTTTTAAAACTCAGATTATTGGTTCTCCATTTGTTTCCAACGGAGGTAATAACAACTGAGACTACTTTTTTTTTTAACATCTTTATTGGAGTATAATTGCTTTACAATGTTGTGTTAGTTTCTGCTGTGTAACAAAGTGAATCAGCTATACATATACATATATCCCCATAACCCTTCCCTCTTGCGTCTCCCTCCCACCCTCCCTATCCCACCCCTCTAGGTGGTCGCAAAGCACCAAGCTGATCTCCATGTGTTATGCAGCTGCTTCCCACTAGCTATCTATTTTACATTTGGTAGTGTCTATATGTCAATGCTACTCTCTCACTTCATCCCAGCTTACCCTCGCCCCTCCCTGTGTCCTCAAGTCCATTTTCTACGTCTGTGTCTTTATTCCTGTCCTGCCCCTAGGTTCATTAGAACCTTTTTTTCTTTTTAGATTCCATATATATGTTAGCATACGATATTTGTTTTTCTCTTTCTGACTTACTTCACTACTTCACTCTGTATGACAGACTCTAGGTCCATCCACCTCACTGCAAATAACTCAATTTCATTTCTTTTTATGGCTGAGTAATATTCCATAGTATATACGTGCCACATCTTCTTTATCCATTCATCTGTTGATGGACACCTAGGTTGCTTCCATGTCCTGGCTATTGTAAACAGTGCTGCAATGAACGTTGTGGTACATGACTCTTTTTGAATTCTGGTTTTCTCCAAGAGCAAACCCTGTGTTCTCTCCATCCCTCCCTCCACTCCCCTAGAGCACAGGTTAAGACAGACCAGCTTCTGGCCACTGGGTGGATTGATTCTCATCCATCTCTTTGAGGGTCTTGGGTTCACATTCCTAAAGTATGGGCCAAAGCCTAGTCTTTAGGCCACACACAGCTATTTACTTTTTCTCCCTTCCATAGAGCAATCCAAGCATCTGCTCATATTTTCTACTCATATTCCATTGCCTCTTTTTATGTTGGTTTTTGAGAATTTTCTTTACGTACTTATGAGTTAAGATACACATTTAAACTGATAGCTCTGTTGTATACATTTCTTATTATGATTTTAAGTTACGAGTTAATTTACATATTTGAACACAGGTTTCCAAGTTGCTGTAGGTGGAATCTTCCAAAAGCTTCTTAAGTAGTGTGATGCTTTATTTTCCCTTATTGGAGGACATCTGACATACCATGGTCACTATAATGATCTGAAAGTATCATCTTAATCTACTCTGTGATCTCCAGGATAAAAGCAAAACATCTAGGCCAGTCATGTAGGACTCCCTACAAATCTTGCCCTATCCTTCCCTGTCAAGCTTACCTTTTAAGTCCTCTCCACAGAACTGTGCCCTCCCACTGCCTAGCCATTGTGGATGATCCTGGGCATATCCAAAGTTACCTACGTGTTTCAATATCTAGTCATTCTTAATGTTACCAACTCATTTAACAACTTAAAAGCAAAAATACCACGAGGGCCAACAGTGTCAAGGGCAAGGTAGCTAGTTTGCAACTTCTAGTTTGTAGAGTCTTGTGCTTGCTTGGATCTCTTCTTCATGCCTCTGTTATGCCAGACTGTACACTTACCAAAACTACACATTCCTTAAAGGTCACTGACTAACTTATATTCCTTGTGTTTTCCTATTCACAAAGATAGGCATGCACACAGATCTTCAGAAACCATTCACTGAATTGAAGTACTTTCTTACTGGTTTCTAGTATTCCCCAAGTCTGAATAAAGAAGGTAGGGTAGAGAGTCCCCTGAAAAGAGTTTGATGGCAATATAGAATAAAAATTGGGTCCTCTAATTCTTCAAGAGGAAAAATAATACAGTTTTCTCAGGTAGACCATGCCCTTATTAGACAAGTCAAAGTAATAGCAGCTGTAAGCAAGGGGAAAGGGTAGAAGAATGAATTAGACATTTTAAGTTTTAAGATGACTTATAGCCTTGAGTTTTATGACAAAGCTCTGACTCTCTCTTAATTAATTTTAAAAGGAATCTTGTTGGCCTGAAGACTACCCATTTTGTATTAAAATATGCGGATGTATTTCCTATTTATTTATTTTCTTGTCCTTCTGCCTTCCAAAACCATCTATCAGTGACAGTCAAAGGAGAGTCTTCTGAGAATAAATGTTCCTGGAATCCTTATACAGACAGCTGATAGAGAAAAGAAAGTCCTTGTAGCCTTCTAGCTTTAAGGGTATGCCCTTTTCCTAAGCAATCTTTGCCACACCGTTTTTCCCACAAAAGTTTAAAAAAATGTCTACAGTTCCATACTAGGTTAAATTACATGGCATAATACCTACACTTTCCTACAGTAATTTCTCTTCTGTGTTCTACTAAGCAGAGGACACTCACACTTATCCAGAAGAAAAAGGAATGGGATTTGAGGTCTTTGATAACTGAGTAGTCAGTGGGTTTTTATGTGTTAACTTGGATGAGGAAAGATCCAGGTCACACGAGGCTACAACCACTGGGATTTAAGCATAACTGTTCAGCTTTAAGAAGCTGAACTCTAATGATTGAAATTAGGATGATTCCCTTCTCACCCTGGGCTATTCTCCTTTCCCTTCATGCCGGGTGCTTGACAATGACTGAGCACACACAGGTTCTTCATAAGTCCTTCACATGTGCTTCAGGGTTGCAAAGCTCCACAAGTGTGAAAATTTGCCCTTGTAAATGCATACACACATTCAGCCAAAAGACACACGACTACTTTCCAAACTATTAGGCTACAGTGAAATATACTTGATGTTACATATCTCTGGGGAATCAAATTCTTTCATTGTCACCTTAGGGATATAAATTCTCTTACTGTCACAGCATCACCAAATAAGGTCACTAGAAGAGAATCCATCAGATAGTTACTTAGATATGTTGTTTTCATGTTGTAGTATAGATAAACTAAAATTTTAAGGTATGATCACATGTGCAAACATGACTCTCTGTGTGTGTGAATGCACATGCCTGTGTGCATGTGTTGTAATGTATCTTTCAATCTATTTGGGAAGATCACTTTTATTTTTTCTTTTTCTATTCTTTCCCTTTCTCTCTATAAAAGTTAGCACATGGGCTTCCCTGGTGGCGCAGTGGTTGAGAGTCCACCTGCCGATGCAGGGGACACGGGTTCATGCCCCGGTCCAGGAAGATCCCACATGCTGTGAAGCGGCTGGGCCCGTGAGCCATGGCCACTGAGCCTGTGCATACGGAGGCTGTGATCCGCAACGGGAGAGGCCACAACAGTGAGAGGCCCATGTACCGCAAAAAAAAAAAAAAAAAAAAAAAAAGTTAGCACGTGGTGAAAATCTAAAAACTATCAAATGTTCATCAATTCACTCTCTCTAACTTCATTTTTTGGTTTTACCTTTCCACACCTACATACCTTCCATGTACCCTTTTGGGCCATTCCCTGGACATGCTGTGTTTAATGATATTTTGTGCCATTTTCTCTGCTTAGGGATGCTTTTTCCCTTCTTTCTACTTTTTAATTCCCTTCTAGCATCCAAATTGCAGCTCAAATAGCACCTCCTCTCTGAAGCCTTCCATGGTTTCACAAGCTAAGAAAGGCAATCTCTCTTCTGTATTTTCACAGCACTCTATAGATATATCTATTATAATAATGATCTTATCATATTTTAATTAGGTATTTGTGTATCTGCTTCCCCTTCCCCCAATTAGGCCACCAGTTCTTTAAGTGCAGGGCTTGACATAATAGCATGCACTAGGGCTTCCCTGGTGGTGCAGTGGTTGAGAGTCCGCCTGCCGATGCAGGGGACACGGGTTCGTGCCCCGGTCTGGGAAGATCCCACATGCCGCAGAGCGGCTGGGCCCGTGAGCCATGGCCGCTGAGCCTGCGCGTCCGGAGCCTTGTGCTCCGCAACGGGAGAGGCCACAGCAGTGAGAGGCCCACGTACCGCAAAAAACAAACAAACAAACAAACAAAAAATAGCATGCACTAGATAAATGCTTGTAAAAACATGGTGGGAATAAAGAATTGAATGAACAAATTAAATTAATAAAGAAAAAGCCAACCATGTTCCTCCACTATTTTCAAGCATTTCTTTGACATCTTATAAAACTGTGTGTTTTTATTGAATATCCACTGATGTTTTTAAAAATCAAAAAAAAAATCATATTCAAGACCTGAGGAATTAATAGAAGAAAATTAATAGCTGGAGGGAAAAGTGTGGGTTCAGGGAACACAGAGTTTGCAGTCCAGGCAAAACATAAATATATCTTAGCCTATTCTTTCAGGAGTGAGTGCCATAGGATGAGCCCCATTGCTGTGTTATAATCAGAGATACATATTAAGTATAATCAAGGATACACAGGAAAAACAATCATTCCCCTTGCAAGTGAAAGATGCTTTTTTTGTAAAGGGCAGTTTAGAATCTCTAAGTAGAGAGCCTTGGTCAACATAATTATGTCAAAATATTTCAAGGTTCATTCAGGTGCTTGCTGGCAGAAGCTTTGACAGCAAGAGAGCTTTGACAGTCATTAAAGAAATAGAGCCACTTGTCTTGTTCCATTCATCTGTACAGGCACTTTGGAAAATGGCATCCTACCAACTGAAACCATGATTGCTCATAAGCCTGCCACGTTCCACATTAATAGCGCTCTTGAAATTGTCAACAGGTGAGAAACAGGATAGCAGGTGTATGAGAAGGCAACAAGAAGGCAACATATATGAATTTCATCCACGCATTATCTGCCTTCTTTCCTTCCTTCCTTCCTCTTTTTTTCCCTTCCTCCTTCTCTCCTTCCCTTTCTTTTGTTTTCTTCGTTTCTCTCTCTAAGCCCTTACTGAGTGTTCAGTAATCTAGTTTGTAATGATAAACAGTGTATTTGTGATACACTCCCTGTGCTCACAGAGATCACATGGTGGTAGAGGAGATTACATTGCAGATAACATGAGTATGAGGGTCATGATGTTGATGATAGTAATAATAACAATCACAATCTTACTTAATCTCTACCAGATATTACGCTGGTAACTCTAGATTTTTACCACCTTCTATCTATATTACTATGGACAAGCTACTTAACATCTGGAAGCCAGTTTCCTCATCTGTAAAATAAGATCATTGTGATAGGACTGATTTCAGATGGTTCTGACACCACTCAGCACAATATCTTGTACATGGCAGGCACTTCATAGTCGTTAATTCTTATTTTCATTGTCATTGGTCTCCCACTTTGCAGATGAGAAAACTGAGCCTTAAAGAACTTAAGTAATGTGCTCATGAAGTCAACAGTTGCAATGCATATGTGCTGAAATGGAGAAATGAAGCATAAAGATGAGGCTAAAGAAATGACAGATTTATAGCACCAATCACCAGAATAGCAGATATACAACCAGCATTGAATTACCTCCAAATAATTGAACTTAACTATCACACATACACCTAGAGAGAATATTATTAGCTCCATTTTAAAGATGGACGTATCAGGTTTAGAGATACAGAGACCTGACCATCAGAGTTAGTAAGGAGCTGAGCTGCACTGTTTCGACTTACAAGCCCAAGCTCTTTCTGGCACCGCACGCAGCCTGCACCCGAAAATGGCAATAGTGTAAATTCACACCTAGCTTTGGCAGCACCTGAGTCTGTTACAGATAGATAGCACTGAAATAATGGATTTTGCACAGTCTTCCTTGTAAACTAGCTTCCAGCCCTACTATAGTGTTCCTAAAGTTGAATTTTTTGCTAAATGTTGCTTTATTACAGCAACACTATGTGTGGATTTAGTCCTTTCTGAAATGTCTTTTCCCCAGAGGCATATCAGCCAACAGTAACAGTAGCTATATTCAGCTGAGAGCACCAGATAACTGATTTATTTTGTCACTGGCACCTTTATGAGCTTCATTTGCTGGAGATGAGCTGCAAAAAAAAATCCTGCCTTTCATTTCTTTCTAAAATCATGGCACTGAAAGGCTAAAGTACCAAAAGTGATCTTGAAGCCAAATTCTGAGTAGAGAAACATAATTATTTTAATGAGTACCATTGCTCAGTGAATCTGCATGGTGTTCAAGGTTTATAAGCAGTGAACTGAGAGCATCTCCAGTTCTCCAAGTGAATACACAGAAGCTGAGAAGCTGCCCTGCCGTCATTTCACTACCAGCTGATGTCTGGTCCCCAAATTTCTTTCTCCTGCCTTTGATGCTACCTAAATGGGTATTTCCAATATTGAAACCCCAAGACAGCGTTAAAAAAAAGGATAAAGCTTATAATGGTCTGAAATTCTTGTTACCTCTGGTTTTCTAGCGGAGAATTGTAGCTGAATAAGAGTGAACTTACGCATACTATAGGACATAGAGAGCGCTTTAGTAATGCTTCATTGAATTGAACTTCACAGATATGTTGGTTGCTCTAACTCAGATGCTGAGAGGGGAGATAATGTGGTTCAAAACTTGAGTTCCCCCCTGCCCAGACTGTTGGTGGGAATATAAGTTGGTGCAGCCACTATGGAACACAGTATGGAGGTTCCTTAAAAAACTAAAAATAGAGCTGTCATATGATCCTGCAATCCCACTCCTGGGCACATATTCAGACAAAACTCTAATTCAAAAGGAGACATGCACCCCTATGTTCATAGCAGCACAATTCACAATAGCCAACACATGGAAACAACCTAAATGTCCATTGACAGAGGAATGGATAAAGAAGATGTGGTATATTAGCAAACATTTATTGAGCATCTACTATGAGCCAGGTACTCTTCTAGTGACTGGAAGACAGAACTGAACAAAACAAACCAAGACCCCTACTCCCATGGGCCTTTTAATCAAGTGGAATGACTCAGACAATAAACAAGGAAATTAGGGAAATAAATAGTATGTCAGTGGTAGTAAGTGCTATTGATTAAATCAAAGCAGGGAGAGGGTGCACATATGTGTCTGGGAACACACATTTTTAAATGGGGTGGCCAGAGAGGGATTCATCAGAGAGTAAAAACCTCGAAGAAATGAGGGGGTCATGTAGCTCTTTGGGGACTACTATGTGTTGAACCTTTAAAAAAGCTGTGTTGGTGTCCTCACACCCAGTACCCCAGAATGTTACCTTATTTGGAGACAGGGTCTTTACAGAGTTAATCAAGTTAAAATGAGGTCTTTAGTGTGGGCCCTAATCCAGTATGACTGGTGTCCTTATCAGAAGAGGAAACAGGGATAGATACATAGAGGGAAAACAATGGGAAAAGACACAGGGAGCAGACAGCTATCTTTAAGCCAAGTAGAGAGCCCTGGGAGAGATCCTTCCCTCAATCTTGCTGACACCTTGATTTCAGACTTCCGGCAGCCAAAACTATGCAGTCATTTCCATTCTGAGCCAGCCAGTTTGTGGTACTTTGTTACGGCATCCTTAGCAAACTAATACAGGGGCAAAGAGAACAGTAAATGGGAAGGCAATGGGAGGGAGTATTCCTGATGTGCCCAGTGGTGATCAAGGGGGCAGTGACTGGCTGAGGGGAGAGTATTTAGAGCCACTTAATTTGTCCTAGTGCTTCACGGTTAGCAAAGTACTTTCATGTTAGTTTTTCATTTGCATTTTCCCACAGCTCTATGTAATAGATGATATGAGTGTGAGTAAACTACACATATGTGTGAGGATGTGCGCCCCCTAACCCCCAAAGGAACTGAACCTCAGAGACTTAAATGCCTTCTGCAAAGCCACAGAGCTGGCCATCGACAAAGGCTTCCTTAAGCTGACAATATCTGACTCCAAATCAAGCGTTCCTTCTGTACATCATGTGGGTTGAGTGAATGTCTATTTCTTAAACCATATTTGTCCTGATCAAAGCAACTCTTCCCTTCCCTCGTTATCGATTATTAGACAGAATATGGTGTTCACGATACAATCAGGGGAGGATATAGTTTGATCAACACACTGTGCCTGAAATAATATTTTAAGACTGCCCTGGCTATTCTACAACAACTACAATATCATCTTAATTGCATTTGAGACAACCATGAGTACAAACAGGATGAACCACCTTTCCTTTTCCCCTGTGGTGTGCACAGGTACAGAGAATAGGTCTTGTAATAAACTGGTTGGGTTATATGTGGAAAAGGACAGCAATGCTATCTTATCTTGGTTGGGTTATATGTGGAAAAGGACAGCAATGCTATCTTATCTATCAGGACCTAAACAAATTTCTGTCCAGAGCTTATGGACAGATTGGTGTTCAGATATGTGTATAAGAAAAATGAACCACATTTTGGAAACAGAATCAATCAACAATTAATCAACCATGTTTAGGAAATAGAGTAGGGTATTCCCAGTTCTGGGAGAATTGGTAAGCTTATCAACTTCTTCATATGATAGTCACCATTTTGTAACTAGTAGTGTATGAAACTGATGACTTCATGGAAATAGCATCAACGAGTAAATTAAAAACCAGGGATTCAGTGAACTAAATATTGAGAGGAAAAAAGTAGAAATATATGGGGGAGAAGCAGTTAAACGCTGTTGAATCTATTGCATCATATAATTGCAGGCCATAATTTCATGACGTAATACGTAGATGCTAATGATATTGTAACGAATTATATCAGAGTGTAAACTCTCATTATTGTTGAAATATGTATTATATGAAAATGTTAACTGACAAAATTAAAGACATGCTGTCTATTTTATAATAACAATGGAATGACCATGTTTTAAATCTAATTATCATCTTCTCATGTCGCCCCAAGACACCTAGAACTTTAATTGAATAATAATAATGACATGTCTATAAAGCTAATAAGTTACAGATATCAAGGGACCTGATGTGGAAATTAGGCAGCTAGAGGTCAACAAGCTTATTCACTCTAAATTAGTTAATATGCATTATTAAAGAATATTAATTAGATAATTTAATAATGATACTGAAGCAGACTTTAATGCTTAGCCCAGTGCTTAGCCTTGATCCCATGTCTGCCTCTCCTTTAAAATCAGTCTTTTTCTCTCCTTTGATTTGCAGGCTTATCCAGATTTCACCTCCAATGCATCCCCTTTCAGAATACTTCGTCTCTGCTATGAATGCAGAGACCAACTCCGATGTAACTGAAGTTTATTTATGTTTCCATACTTTACACACAGTCTCATAATGATCTTTCCTAAGAAAAGGAAACAAATGGTCTATGCATTGCAAACACAACCAACAAAACGCTCTTTAATTTCCTGCCAGCCTCCAGACTAATTGACACTCTTACTTGCATAAGTGGAGAAGCAGGAAGTACAGAGAGACAGATGGGTGAATATCAATTGATGTTCATAAACCTGAACAATGCTGTTTGCATTCATCATTCCAGCTTCTCAAACAGCAAGTATTATTTACAGTATATCACAACCCAGCAGTGACACATAGAGTACCATTTGGGCAGAGGCTCACTGTCATTGCCCTTGATTTACCTGCATGGTAAGGACCACCACGGTATTATTCATATTACATAGCTTGCAGCTGAGGGAAACTTTAAATGTGGGGTGGAAAAGAAAAAATTTTTAAAAAGACCAAAAAGAGGCCTAACCTGCTCCCAGTTGTGGTTGAAGTTGGGAAAAATCTGCTTCAATTAATACTTATTTACAAAGAGGTATCACTCCCACATTGTAGAATGTTGACTTACAGAGTCTGTCGAGTATGTTTAACTCAAAGAAAGCAAGTAGAAATAAACTCTCATTGCTGTTGTGACTTTTTGAGCAGTCAGTCATCTGCCATATAGGGAGGACTAGAGAGATCTCAATACGCCTCCCTGGCCTGGCTTCCTTCTTCTCCAATCTAGCTTAGCCTTTGAAATCCTATATTCATGTCACACCATGTTAAAACGTTAATAGGTCTGTCTTAGTCAGTTCACGCTAATGTAATAAAAATCCATAGACTGCGTGGTTAAATAACAGAAATTTCTGTTCTGTAGGCTGGGATGTCCAAAATCAAGGGACCAGCTGATTTGCTTTCTGGTGAGGGCCCTCCTCTTAGTTTGCCAGAGGGATGCCTTCTTGCTGTAACCTCAGGTGGCTGAGAAAGAGATCATCTCGTATTTTTAAGAATAAGGGTACTAATTCCATTCATGAGGCCTCCACCCTCATGACCTAATTATCATCCAAAGCCCCCACCTTCAAATATCATCACATTGGGGATTAAGGCTTTAATACCAGAATTTTAGGGGGTCACAACTATTCATTTCAAAGCAAGTTCCCTCTGAAAATCCAAATGTATTACTTGGTTCTAGAACTTGCATTATAAGATCTATGGTTGAATAGCTAAAATGGGAACTCAGGAGCCAAGAGATACACACACAAGTTATGGGTCCATCACAAACAGAATTTTGAATTTAAGCAGAACATTTCCCCTCCCTCCACTTCCTTTGCTCATCTATAAAATGACTGGCAAGGTTGAATGAAATAATCTCAAAGGTTTCTTCCTGTCCCAACACTCCAAGATTCTATGCACTGTTAAGTTAATTTTAAATCTTTAAGAGAATAGAAAGAGAGGTCACATTTAATTGCCATCTGCTATATGCCAGATATTCTCTTCAAGCAGTTTTCAATGAGTTAACTCATTTAGGTTAGTCCTTGCTTGGAACTCTTCCCCTACATATCACAAGGCTAAGTCGCATTCTGCTTTCCCATCTTTTCTCACATGTCAGTCCGTTGTTCCACACTCCATATTCCTGATCTGCCTCAATCTCATCAATTTCCTATAAGTCTCCTTGCATTATAAATTACCATTTGATTTACTTGTGTATTATTTTTACTGTTTATTATCTCTCTCCATCTGTTAGAAAGTAGGCTTCACAAATTGTAGGACTCCTTTTTTAAAACTGAGGTCTAATTGACATAAAACATTATACTAGTTTCAGACGTACAACATAATGATATATTTGGGACTGATATATATATATATATATATATATATATATATGGAACTGATCAAACTCCAGTGCTTAGAAGTGTGCCTGACTCAGAGAAGGAGCCTATGATGGTTAATTTTATGTATCAACTTGACTAGACCATAGTACCCATATATTCAGTGAAACATTGAATGTTGTGGAGATACTATTTAGATGAGATTAACATTTACATCAGTAGACTTTGAGTAAAGCAGATCACCTTCCACAATGTAGGTGAGTCTCATCCAATCAGCTGAAGGCCTGAAGAAAAAAAAGATCTCACTGAGAAAGAGAGAATTCTATCAGCAGACTGCCTTCAATTGAGTTGCAACATCAACTCTTCCCTGGGCTTCCAGCCTGCTGGCCTACCCTGCAGATTTTGGACTTGCCAGCCTCTACAACTGCATGAACCATTCCTTAAAATAAATCTCTTTCAAGAGAATGAAAAGGCAAGTCACAAACCAGGAGAAGATATTTTCAAAAGACATGTCTGATAAAGGACAGTTATCTAAAATATACAAAGAACTCTTAACTCAACAATAAGAAAATAAACAACCCAGTTAAAAAATGAGCAAAAGATCTGAACAGACACCTAACCAAAGAATAAGATATACAGATGACAATTAAGCATATGAAAAGATGCTGTACATGATGTTTCATCAGTGAAATGCAAACTGAAACAACAATGACATATCACTACACACCTACTAGAATGGCCAAAATCCAGAGCACTGACAACACTAAAGGCTGGAGAGAATATGGAGCAGTAGGAACTCCATCCATTGCTGGTGAGAATGCAAAATAGTACAGCCACATTGGAAGACATTTTGGAAGTTTCTTACAAAATGAAATATACTTTTATCCTACGATCCAGCAATTGCATTCCTTGGTATTTATCCAAAAGTGTTGAAAACTATGTCCACAAAAAAACTTGTACATGGATGTTTACAGCAACTTATTCATAATTCCCAAACTTGGAAGCAACTAAGATGTCCTTCAGTAGGTGAATGGATATGTAAACTGAGGTATATTCAGGCAATAGAATATTATTCAGTGCTAAAAAGAAATGAGTTATCATGTCATGAAAAGACTTGGAGGAAGCTTAAATGGATATTACTAAGTGAAAGAAGCCAATCTGAAAGTCTACACGATGTATGATTCCAACTCTATGATATTCTGGAAAAGCCCAAATTATGGAGATGGTAAAAAGATCAGTTGTTGCCAGGGGTTGGGGGGTGGAGGGATGAATAGGTGGAGCATAGAGAATTTTCAGGGCAGTGAAACTACTCTGTATGATACTATAATGGTAGGCACAGGTCACTATAATTTTGTCCAAACACATAGAATGTACACCACCAAGAGTGAACTCTAATGTAAACTATGAACTTTCGGTGATAATGAGTCAATGTAGGTTCATCAAATGTTATAAATGTATCACTCTGGTGGGGGATGTTGATTAATGAGGAATGTTATGCCTACAGGGGTACAGGGGTGTATGGGAACTCTGTACTTTTTTTTTTTTTTTTTTTTTTGTGGTACGTGGGCCTCTCACTGTTGCGGCCTCTCCCGTTGCGGAGCACAGGCTCCAGATGCGCAGGCTCAGCGGCCATGGCTCACGGGCCCAGCCGCTCCGCGGCATGTGGGATCCTCCTGGACTGGGGAACAAACCCGTGTCCCCTGCATCAGCAGGCGGACTCTCAACCACTGTGCCACCAGGGAAGCCCTCTGTACTTTTTGCTCAATTTTGCTGTGAACTAAAACTCCTCTAAAGAAATAGAGTCTATTAAAAATAATAAATAAATAAAAAAAATAAATATTTTTCTATACAGACTACTGGTTCTGTTTCACTGCAGAATTCTAATAGAAAGCTCAAAATATATTTGTTGAATGGATGAATGTGTCCCCAAGCACTCTTTGAGGAAAATGAAACTGAGAAAAGTTAAGGGACTTGCTTAAGGACATACAGCCACCCAAAAGAGATGGGATTTGATCCTAGTTGCTTCCAAAGCCTAAGTCCTGGCACTCTCCTGATCATCTCTCTTGATCATCATCCAAAGTCTGATGGAATGAGAGCCCAAGATAAACTTGTTGCAATCTTGAACTGTGGAAAGGATATGCTATTAAGGAGCCCTCCCAGTATAGGGAACTCTTCCAGAGCCTTCTCCATCATCAGGCCCATAAGGGCACCAGATGTCCAGTAGACATGAATGTTTCAGATGCTTCTATATATGAGGCCAACTTCACAGACAGCTCCATAGCTTCCCTCGTCAGAAAGAGTAACGTATCATAGAACATCCACCTTAGTAAAAGATGGCCATTTCCTTGTTTTAAACCAATAATCTTAAACAATGTGTTTTCTTATTATGAAAATGGGTCCAAATTTATACTGATTTTAATGTGAAAACAACAGTTTATGTAATATGTGTCCTTTATCATTCTAAAGTATGTTAATCTCTTTTTTCACATCTCTAAGACTATATGCTTCATATAAGTCCTGATGTACCAGCCAACAAATCCTGAGAGTAATAATCACTTTAGTGTTGATAAATAAAAACAGAAAGAAATAAAATGTCAGATTTTGATGATGAAGATTTTAATGCCTATATCTGCACATGAAAATGCTTAGAAGCAGTGAAAATATATGTATCAACAATTTTTTGGAGGAATACATTTAAAAGTCTTTATATTCAAATGCTATTGTATATAACCTCACATCCAGGAGAACTTTTAATATCTCTCTAGATTCTTGAAATGACATGATTTTCAGTTAAAAAAGACTCTGACAGTATCTTTTTCTCTGTCATCACTATCATAGAAACTATATTGTTTATAAAACTGTTAGCAATCGTGATACTGTCTATACTGCCAGAGGGGATTGTGCCACACCACTAAAAATAGATCTAGTCATTTATAAATAACATCTTACAGAATAGGGAGGACCTAAAAACTTGAAATGTAAAGGAACAACACATTTCAGGAACCTTTCAACTAACCCTTAAATGTTTGGAGCTTTTTTTTTTTTTTCTGAGAGTTGAATTATATTAAATTTTATTTTCAAATAATGTCAATATAAATAAGGATACAATGATAATAATTATACCTGTCAAACATCTCTCCCCTTGATCCTGTGATCTATACTAACAAATAATTTTTCTAAGTGTTTTAATTTTTGATTATTTTCTATAATATCTTGATTTAAAGTAATACCAGAAAAGAGTTATTGACTAAATGCTATCTACTATGAATATTTATTTAGATTTGATTTTTTAATTAAATACTTTCCTACATTGTTTTACATCATCAAATATTCTTCCCAGTATGAACTCTCTGGCATTTTCTAATGTGTATGTTTAGGACAAATGTCATTCATCACTTATTACATTTGTAGGGTCTCTCTCCACCATGCACTTTCTGATGTTGAGTGAGGTGACAGCTCACTTAAAGGCTTTGTCACATTATCTGTATTTGTAAGGCTTCTCTGCAGTATGAATTATCTTATGTCGAATAAGGTTTGAGTGGTAATCAAAAGCTTTGCCGCATTCTTTCCATTTGAAAGGTTTCTCTCCAGTGGGAGATCTCTGATGCTGAGTAAAATATGAATGCCTGTTAAAGGCTTTGCCTCATTCTGAACATTTATATAGGTTCTTCTCAGTATGAATTATGACAGGTAAGATTCGAGTGGCAGTTAAAGGCTTTGCCACATTCTTTACATTTATAAGGTTTCTCTCCAGTATGAATTCGCTGAGCAAGATATGAACGCCTGTTAAAGGCTTTGCCACATTCCGTACTTTGTAAGCCTTATCTGCAGTATGAATTCTCTGATGTCGAGTAAGGCTTGAGTGTCGGTTAAAGGCTTTGCCACATTCTTCACATCTGTAATGTTTCCCTCCAGTATGGATTTCCCTATGTCTATTTAGATTTAATAATTGATTAAAGACTTTCCCACATGTATTACACTTGTAACGTTCCTCCCTAGCATGAATACTCGGATGTTGAGTAACTCTTGAAGACTGGTTAAAAACTTTACCACGTTCACTAAATTTGTAATTATTTTCTCCAATATGGATAGTCTTATGTGTAATAAGATTTGAGCTTTGATAAAAGACATTTCTACATTCATTCGCTTTATAACGGTTCTCTGAAAATTGAGCTCTCTGAGGTTTCATGAGACTTGAGTCTTGGTCAAAGTTAGTCCCAGATTGAATGTATGGATAGATTCTTGCTCCATTATAAATACTGTTGTAATTATTGAAGATAGAGCTCTCACTTAAGGCCTCACTCGTTTGATTACATGTGTAAGGTTGCTCCAAATTATCTATACTGTAATACCCACTGAATGATGATGGTTGGATAAAGACTCCCCCATTATTATCAACATTACAGATATTGGAAGAGGGAGAAAATATTTGTTGGTTGAAAAATAATGAGCCCTTGCTAAAGGATCTCTCAAACTGGTCATAATGAGATTTTTTTCCTTCATTTTCAAATCTCTGGCTTTCAGACATGGTTGAATGACTGTTTAATTCAAACCTATACTCATAATGGTTTGAACGATTATTTGTAGCATGTTTCATGTGGTTGTACTGTTTGCTACAATACAATCTGCTCCAACGGGCATATGCAAATTTCACTTTTAAATCTGCTATTCAATCAATAATGAGATACTATAATTCTCTGGTGATAATGTTTTTTTTTTTAAGTATAATGTGCAGTGAAATAGGAATCTACTACCCTGCTAGGGAGAGCATAATTTGATGCAACCTTACTGGAAACAATTTGATATTAGGTATCCAGTCCTAAAGTGAGTTCATACCATTTGAACTAATAAGTCTAATTCTAGAAGTATATACCATTTTTCAAAACATTAAAGGTATGGACAAAATATTTATTATCTCAGCCAACTAAAAGAAATTGCTGGGCCCTCTCTAGGCATCCTTTCAACAGGGCTGAAGAAAAGCTGCCTCTCTGGGGTGCCTATGAGGCAGCCTCCCCCGGCTAAAATTTTGCATTTATTATCTAGTGGTGTGCAGGAGCCAGCTCTAACCTGCTCAGGAAAGATGATGCTTATATTTTCAAAAATTCTGTGAGCCAGCTGTTTAAATAAAGTCTTTAATAGAAATAAAATTACATAAATGTCCAATTTAATAATCTATATTAAAATACTTAAAACTCATTGCTTGCTAATTATTTTACCACATTTTACTAATCTCTATACTCTTGAGGTTCTTCTTTATACCTGTTATGCCTGCGTGGTGGAAGTACTATATAATGGTTCAGTGCTGTACCTCTCTTCCCAACTCCATGTTCAGTGATATCACATTGGTAGCTTGAAATTGGCCACGATGGGAGTACTTACTAGAAATCAGCAAACACTACAGATCAGGGTTTTATTTCTTGTTTGGTTGATTTTCTAAACAAGTGTTTCTCAACTTTTTGTTTTGTTATTGTTACCCCCGAGTAGTCCTTTTAGATATTTTTGGCCTAATTGTCCCCTCTCCATGAAATATTTAAAACGCAGATATATTACTGTTTGTATACTGTATGTATACCTATGCTTTATATATGAAAAAGTAACATTTTTTGCTCCATCCAAAGAGTCACTTTTTGCCCCCAAGGCGCTATATTATCCTCTTTGAGAATGCATAGTTTAAACTTAAAAAGTGATGGAAAAAATGTTAATAATGCAGATTAAATGTATGTTTCATACCTATAGACATTACATTGCAGGTAGCAGAGCAAACTGAGAAATATTCTTCCAGTATTTGAACACTATTATCCAGTTGAACAAAGAGGTTGCTAACTTAATTTACAAACTAGTGAAGTTTCAATATGTCTTTGCTGTTTCACTTTTGACTTACATGTTAATGTAAATGAAAATATCAATCAATATTCATATTGGAAACATATTCATTTGTCACTTGCAACCGTAGGTTGGCTATAGATGCAAGACTTCTGTAAAAATCAACAAATGCATTCTGTGAGAATAAATCAGCTGTATGGAATATAAAGAATATTTTATGTTTTATTATCATTTTTATTTTATGTTTTATTATCATTTTTAAATTGTGTGTTATATATCCTTTATATCAGTAAGGTTTGTAAATATATATATGTACATATATATGTATGTATGTACACATATGCATATATTCTGTTCAAAGAGCTGGTTGTTAAACATTTACCAGCACACCGCTGTATATAATCTACATTTAAAATCAAAGTAGCATAAATATCTGCACCAAATTGGTGAAACTCCTTCCAGACATTTTCAGAAACAAAAATCTACAAACATGGTTGCAAAGGTTAACCCTGGGAGAGAGATGAGGAGAAACATTTTAACATCTCTTTTAGTCTTCTTCAAATTTTCTGAAAGAAATATTTCAGAAATTTTTTTTATACAAAAATTTTCCATTTTCCATCCCCTCCCCAATCCCACACAAATGTCTAATGAATTTTACAACAGTGTAAATGTGTGACCTATGGACCCCTATGGAGAATAGAAGAGCCAATCTGGGGAGAGAATGCAAAATAGTGGAAAAGAAGAGGGATAAAGAGGGTCTAATTAAAATGAGGGGAAAAAGAGAATAGAATAGGTAACTGAAGGCATCCCAAGGTTGTTTTAGGAGTAGGGATTGTACAGTTCCAGAGGACAGGATCAGCACACAGCACAACCACCAAAAGGATCAAAGTTGCAAATAAAAATAAACAGGAAATAAAACAAGCAAAAAAAAAAAAAACAGCAGTAGAAGAACATACTCCACCTTTGTCCATCCCCAATCCATTAATTATTCACATTCAAATCTGGGAAGGTAGGATCTCCTGTGAGGTGAGAGGTGAGTTGCCAGCTCGCCAGTGAGTAACACTGCCGCTGTACCGCTGTTTTAAACTTGTTAATCGGATTCTACGTCAGCAGTGCTGGAAAAATGTATATTTGGGGTAAAGTCACTCTGAAATGTTCTTATTGATATTTGGGGGGAATACGTATCCCAATTCAAGCATGATATTCTTGCAGTTCCTTTTCTGGACCCAAAGAATAGCATCAGGAGGAATATCTATTCTTCCAATTAATGTGACAGTATGCTTTATGGACCAGTCTTACCAGCACTCAGATGCAGACATTTCTGAGGAAGAATCAAGGAGCTTTTAGCAGATCTCCTTATAACTTTAAAGTAGCAATGGGGCATCATCCTTTTCTATTGAAAATTGTGGAGAACAATGGGTAATATTTCTTTGGGTTCTGACAATTAAGGATAAACCCTCAGGAAAACAATACAATAATCAGGAATAGAATTTTAAAAATCTAGCTCTTAAGATGCATTCATTTAAAATGTTCGTGGGGGAGTGTGAGGTACAAACTGTTGGGTATAAGATAGGCTCAAGGATGTATTGTACAACAGTTTGCAATGACTGTAAATGGAAAGTAACCTTTAAAAATTATATAAAAATTAAAAGCTAAACAATAAAATAAGAGCCAAAAAACCCAAAATAAATTTTTTTTTACAATTGCATAAGAATCAACAAGTATAAAATTCTCACTTTGACCCAATCAAAAAATGAGGTTAATAAATTCTTCTTTCTCTCTCTAGCCCTCTCCACTCCATTTCCCAACTAAAATTTTCATCTGTATCCCTGACTTATCATATAGTTCTAATACTTCTTAAAAAAACAACAACAAAACCAAGAATTAACAGTTAAAAGAGGCAAGTTCCAAGGTTGACATATTTTAGTCATAGCAAGAAATAATATTCTTTCACATAAGTAATATGCCATGTCTTTCTGACACATATATCCTATAGGGGTCTCTAATCGGGACATTTAAGTTATAGAAAACAGATGGCTGTAGCTTTCCTACCAGCTTCTGTTTGTTATGATCAATCTGAAGCCAGAGATATTTCCCTTAGCGAGCCTAAAAAACTAGAGAGGATGTAGAAAGAGAAAGACTTAGCTATATGAATAAATCCTGAGACTTTGTCATTCGCTGGTCTAAAAAGTCTGGTCTGTAGCCTCAGAAAGATTATCAGTTGTTTGCCCCAAATGACATAAATCAAGTGTGAAAGTGGGTTTTGTACATGTCTCAATAGACTCCACAGCCCAACTGATCCTCCCATTTCTGTGCCGGCTGCTGATTGTAAATCATCAGCTCTCCATGTAGCTAGGCTTTGTGGATGAACTACCAGGCAGCTCTGGCTCTCTCTGGGGCTGTAACATTCTGCCATAAGGAGTTGGCAGTGTGACCACAGTCAAAGAAAAATCAGGACAAAATGATTCACACAAAGGAGATAATATACACCTCCACAGTTCAAGTTGATGGCTAATTACAAGAGGTAAAAGATAAAAAATCAAAAATGTTATAATAATCCTAACAGTTGCAAGCATGTTTCACTTTCGTGAAACACTTCCATATAATAAGATGATGAATAAAGCTTCAGAGTCAAACAGATCAGGGTTAGAGTGCCTTTCTGCCACATCTTATTAGCCGTACGTATAATTTGAGGCATCACAAGTTACTAATTTCCCTGAGTCTCAGTTTTCTCATCCATAAAATGAAACAAAACAAAATAAAAATTTAAAAAAAAACAAGAAGAACCATGTGCTAATCTGACAGTTAACTGATGTGATTAATGTTACACCATTAGCACATATTAAGATTGAAATAAAATCTTGGCTAGTTTTAGTTCCAGCTCCATAACAAAAATTGTGCACTATTCTTAGGTCATTTTTTTTTACAGGAGAACCAATTGCAAGAGTAAGAGTTAGACTGAGGTTCAAGCAAAAGAACAATGCAGGAAAGTACAGTGGAAAGAACACAGGCTTTAGGAGCAGATCTGATTATCAACCCAGGCTCCACCACTTAATTGTGAGCGGGTCAATTTGTCTCTTCGAATTCCTCTTGTGCAAACTGCCAATAAGGACAACCGTGAAAGGTTATTAAGAAGAGTTTGCACCATGTGTGCAAAGCACACAAACATAATATCTGGCACACAGGATTATTATGTGCAAAAAGTGTTATCGAACCGAAAAATTTATCTTTGAGGTTGAAAAACAAGGCAGTTCCTAACAGTAATAATAATTATACCAGCTTACATTATTATTACACTTCATCATTTCAAGAATCATCTATCTCAAGCACTTTTTGAACTAGGCAGGACAGGAATTATACCCATTCTCAAGATGAGGAAAATGAAGCACTCTAACATTTTTGTAAAGCTGTGCTTGTGTGTGTGTGTGAGAGAGAGAGAGAGAGAGAGAGAGAGAGAGAGAGTCGCATGCATTAATGGATAATTATATTTTAATGAAGTTGGAAAATCTCCAACAGTGACTGATGTTATTTAAAATGAAGAATGCTGAGAAGTGAAAAATGTTTTGAATCTATGAGCCTTCAGTGTCTCTGCTTTTCCACTTCCACATATTTATGATTGAATCACTATTGCTTGATGAGCCATTTCATCCTAAGTGGCACTACTGAAGAGATTAATGAGTCAGGACACCTGGTGAGTTAAATTAACGTTTTTAAAGTTAAAATTTATCCAGATTAATAATAATTAATCCCACAAAATATGCCAGGGCAACACCACCAAGATTAATCCTATTCCACCATAAAAATAATTCACTTTGTATACTTGAATTAGTCATGAAAAGGTCTGTCTCTGAACACCAACTACAGTAATTGTTTAGAACTGCAATTATTGCTCAGAAATACAAGTTTAAAGATTCAAACATAATGGAATGCTAGATAAAAAGCACACAACTTATCAGGAGTCAGAATGAAAATGTATGTACTGAATGAATAAAAACTCATGTTTGAGGCAATAACAAATTCTTAAAACATTCAAGCCTTTTAATTTACTGTTTTGGAGACTAGGTAATTGGGCAAATCCTATTTAAACTTTGTCCAATCATTGCAGGAGTAAGAATTTCAATGTGTACAGTAATTCTGGAAAGCATATTTCCTTCATTTAGACTTGGTCTTGCTTTATGACTATATCAGCATCATTGACCACATGCTGCTCTTAAAATATCCAAACCCAGTACTTTCAAGGTCTTTTTATTTCGAGGTGGAAAAGAATAAGCTCATTAAGAAAAACTTCTACTATCTCCCTAAGCATCTCTCTTTCTCAATTCTCTCACTTTAATTAATTTTGTCATCACTATACCACCTCTGCCCCCAAATGTGTACTGTCTCCCCTTAGTTTTATAATCTTGACCAGTCATGTCCATTAAGGTAGACAGACATGGATTTTGAAATGTATTAAGGAGGGGGCAAAAAGAAATAAATATGTAAAAATTAGCAAAACATCTTGCGCTTATGCTTGGATTACCGACTTCAGAGTTTATGTCCGCCTCAACAGAGGAATTTTCTCTTGGACATATTTACACCTTCTTATAGCAAAAACAAAACATGAGTCAGAACCCCACTTGCATCCATTTTATGGTTTTGTTTCCAAATCCCATAGCCTATCCCATAAGTTATATTTGGGGAATACTCTAGGTGACTAGTTCTGGGAATATTCTGGTCTTCTAGTTGTCAATCGCGGTTTACCGACAGGAGACAATCCTAGCCTCAGAGCAATTTTATACTAAATGATGCTGTAAAGCAGACGAATGCAAAGAGCAAATAGCAGATCCCAAGACAAGATCTACCTGTATGGCATAAGACATTGTTACTCTCATAACACCACAGCCAAGGAAAGAGTTCCAAAATCAATCGAATACTCATTGCTTTCTTAGAGAGGCATCATGCCAAGAATTAATTCGAGTAATTCATTAACCTAACTAGCCAGCAATATGTGTGGGTGTGAGTGTGGGTATGTATGTGTGTCCAGAACAAAACTTTAACTTTCTTTCCCCAATTATTCTCATTTCATTTATATAATAGCTGGAGTAGAAATGCAGTAAGAAAACTTACTAATAGAAACTTAGATTTTATGTGAAAAGAATAAGGGAGAGAATAGGTAGAGGGGTTATTCTGAGAAAAGGGAAGGAGCTCTGGAGTCAGAAGACCCCTGTTGGAGCTCTGTTTCCACCATTTATTATGTGCGTGTTTATATATGACACCATTTATTTTGAAAGTTCAAAGGTGATAGTTGTAGTCTGAATCAATGCCCATCAACCAGATGCTCTCTTTTAGAAGTGGTGAAGGAGTGAGGATTTTGAAGTCACAGATAATCTGCGTTTAGAAACTATACATCCGTGCACAACTCACTTAACCTTCTGAGCCTCAGTTACTTCACCTACTAAGCAGGAAAATGCAACACATCACTTCAGAGTGTTACTAAGGATGAGATGACATTAAGTACATACAATTATTTTCAAGGAATGAAAGATCAATAAATATCCACTGCTCTTCCTTTTTCATTTCTCAGTGTAACACATTAGTATATTTAGATGATCTTGTCTTCATTAAGAACTGTTATCACAAAAAATGATATCAATTAAATTGGAAAAATGACGAAAAGTGTCTGTGTTTCTTTTGTATTTCCCAGATGGCTGAACACAATGCTAAACACATACCAGATGCATTTAGGGGAAAGTGTACCTGTCTGGGGGACAAAAATCTGACTTTGTATTCAAGTCCTGCTACTACTGGCCTCAATCACCTTTAACAAATTACTTACCCTCTCTGCACATGTGTGGAGTGAGGGGGTTAGCATGCAAGATCTCTAAGGCTTCTTTCAGCTATATTCTCTCATTATCTCATATCTATTTGCTCACTGATAGATTATCTTCATTCTTTGTTCTAAGGATTGATACTGTTGTTGCTTTTCAGTGTACTGATGATAGACCACTAAAGAAGAAAGTTATATAAACATACCAACACATGTTGATTACAAAAGCATCCACACACAAACAGTTTAAATATTGAATAAAACTGAGTAGGAGTTGTTTGGTGGCCATTAGTGGCGATTTTATTCATGTAATCTACAATGGAGCTGAAACTGACAAATAGTTGTAATCTGTTACTCCATAATAGAACACATGAAACAATTCTTTACAAGCCTGAGAAAGCAGACATATCTACAGCAGACATAGTTCTTAGATGTTGTCATAAAATTATATAATACGCTGAGAGGAAATATATACACAGGCCACTCAGAGAAGGTCTATAATTGATTTATATGTCTTCTGCCAGTATTAGAGATATAGTGATTTCCAAACAGTAAAATTTTTATCTAAAATGATAATAATATCAAATTTCAATAATAAAATCTCCAAGCAAAAGTGTACATGTTCCATAACAAATGGTAAAACTCCTAATTGGTAGGTTTATCTAATTATCAACTTGAAGCAAGTAGATTTCCAAAATGTTGACAAAATAAAATTCAATAATAATTATTTTTAGATTTGATTTTTTGAAGGACACTAATATCCCCAATTTAAAATGCAAGATCAATTAAAATAGACTGGAGACAAGAGGAATTTGATGCAAAGTTGGTGAGGTAAATGACATTTTTCTAGACCTACTCTATGTGAATCATCATGCTGTGTAATTTTACATACTTCATATTAAATCGTTACAAACTATGAAGAAGGTAATACTGTCTTTGTAGTGTATATGAGGAAACAGACCCCCAGAAATATCAAGTGACTTGTGCTGATCACAGATCCAGTGAAAGTGAGCTGGCATAGAAACTCATACTTACCTTGCTCTAGACCAGGGTTGGTGCAGAAACTCATGCTTATCTTGCTCTAGACCAGGGTTGGTGCAGAAACTCATGCTTATCTTGCTCTAGACCAGGGTTGGTGCAGAAACTCATGCTTATCTTGCTCTAGACCACAGTTGGTGCTTCTTTTTTGTATTACATCTAACTACCTAGAAGTGCACCATTCAGACCTCGACACGAGAAAACTGCCTCCAGGTGTGGCACCTTCAGATCAGCTGCAGGGTTCACATTGACCTTGTCCTCCCAGGGCTGCTCCAAGCCAATGACTGAGCGAAGTGAGGCTATCAAAGGCAAACCCAACTTGCACCTTCTGAAATGGGCCATCTTTGCTCCAGGCCTCCCCATCTGTCTGGCTGAGACTTTCTTAGTGTGACATTCCATCTGAGGCTTGGTTCTTCATACTCCCTTCCCTTGCTCTTTTCTTGAATGTCAGACTCACCTTGTGGTCTTGAAGGCTCTTTCCACCCACTGTTTCTTCTCCCCTTTATCATTCATAGGCATTTCTACCAATAAATATCTTGCATATCAAATTGCCTTTTGTTCTCAGCTTTTTAGAGGACCCAAACTGACACTTCTGGTACAGAGAGTGGTCTGAGAAAGCAGGTAGTATAATGAGATTTTCAGACCCTATCACTCCCAACCCATCTGGCAGGAAGGGCTTCATATATTGTGGAATATGGGTCAAGGAGAGTCCCTCGCCCAAGTCTTGGACCCACTGCTGAAGATTGCAGTGGTGGTAACCTGCAAAACAGCCTGGCAGAGGGAGATGCTCTTGCCTGTGAGATTACTCAGGCACTGGAAAAGTGTGGGAGTAACAATACCTAAAAGGATGGCAGAGTGGGCTGATTACTATTAAATTGTATTGACATCGGATAGAGGAAGAATGAAAAACTGAGGGTGGTTAAGAAATAGTTAAAGGGCTAAATGTGAGGGTGAGAGGGCCTCTTTGGTAGCAGAGAAAGAGGTCCTTATTTCTCGCAGTGGAATGGCAGGCACAGCTGAGAGCAAATACAAGAGTTCATAGTTGGAAGCACAGAGCTCCCAAGACAAATAAATGCTCAGACCCAGTAGATCCGTTATGCTGATTTGGGAAACTGAAATATGGAACAAGGACATCTGGAGAGGAATCTCTTAAGAAGTTTGGCTTTGCAGAGTCCCTTGAACCATCTGAGTTTGAAGACATGGCCCACCCCCTCAATTAGGATGTACGCTTAATACTTCCCCTGTTCAGAAAGATGTTTCAGAGCCCTCTTCTTCTTAAGGCAATAAGTCCTGCTCTCAGGAATTGCTGCTGCTTCATCTCCCATTTGCCAGGCCAATAACTAGGGTTACATTTCAATGTAAATTGGCTGGGGATTTGCTGGGCCTGATGACCAAGGAAAGAGATTGCACTCTAAAGAGGCTCTAGGAATTAGCTAATATACACCAGCAAGAGCCAGAGGAGAATCCCTGGCATTGGATTTTGAGGGTGATTTGTCAAATGAGGCCAGAAGGTAAGACTGAATTTGTAGACTTGTCCTTAGGACATAGGATTTAATGCTCTGGTAAGGGCCATGGGTAATGAACAAATTCACTGGTAAGGTGGTCCTTAGAAGCCTGGAAAAAAGAAAACCAAACAAAAACAAATGGCCAATGCTCAGTGAAGTGTGTCTGTAAGACAGAAAAGGAATAAATGAAAAAGCCTGTTCTTGTAGGCATGCTGGAATGGGTATATTAAGTGAGTCTATAATACCCACCAGAGGATTCTCTTCTCCTATGGGAAGGCCTAAAGGACACATAATTCAGCCTGGCCATTATGAATGCACTGGTGAGAGGGACACACAAATCATTAAGAAGTTCAATGTTGGCTCTCCTCCACAGGTCAAGGTTCATGGTAGAAGAGGGGGACAGAGGGCTGGGTCTGTTAATAGCCGAGGGCGCAATGGGGGTTGCACCAAATGCCAAGTACATCAATCCAAATTATATGCTCTTAGATCTGGGAAATAACAACAGAATGATTCCATGGCCCCATTTACTATCACTCCTGATGACCTACTGGGGACCTTTGTGCTTTGTCCTTCCCAGCCTCTCAGTGTTGGGCTCTTTTGGGTTAGAGTTATGGCCCCTAAAGGGGGAATGTTCTCTCCATGGGCCGAAGCAAGTGCCCATTAAACTACAAGCTTCTGCGAAGGCACTTGGATTTATTCTGTAGACAAGAAGACAAGTCACCACTTTGACTGGCAGGGGTAATTGGTCCTGGTTGGCAAGAGGAAGTAGGGCTGCTGATCTACAGTGCAGGCATGGAGGAGGAATATGTGTGGAACCCAAGTGGACCACTGGGTGCCTCTGGTTCTTGCCCAACGTTAATGATGAATGGACCCGTGCAACAAATAAAGCCTGAAACACGCGTACGTTCTAGGAGCTTAGAACACTCAGGGATAACACCATCAGGTAAGCCACCAAGACCTGCTGAAGTGATAGCTGAGAATGAAGAAGGTTTCGAATGGACAGTGTAGGTGGGAAATCATAAATCATGGTCTCCCTGAGACGGTAACTGCAGTGAACTGTAGTTGATTCCACTCTCTCCCTTCTTTAAAGTTTCTTTTCAGTAGGAGAAGCCCACAGCAACCACAGAAGAGCTGCTCCCCTAAAGTGGATGGAGAAGTGAGTAGACTATGGCTGCCTTGGGAGTGTGCCTTTCATGAAAAAACTGCTGTGAGTAATCAGCAGTGAGTTGACAGCCTCCAAGGCCACAGTTTCCAGATCCACAGCGGATGTCACGAGAAAGGTCACACACTTCAAGGCTGCTCTCACTCAATGACTGAGCCTGAAGAGGGCACTAGAGCTGGGTCAGTCCTGCCCGGCATGATTCTCATTAGTGGCAAGTATTTCTTTGGGGGTTACCCAATGAATGGCCTGGCTGAGATGTTCTCACAGGGCCATGGCAGTTGGGGCTCTTCCTACCCAAACCCCCTTCTTCTGCTCACTCCTTCCACAGATGCCAGATCCAATTTGTGGTATGAAGGTTCTCCTGCATCTTTCTGCCCCCTCTCCCCATTCTCCTTCAGAGGTGTTTCACTCTGATAAATTACTTATAAATCTGATTCTTTCTGACCTCCAATTCTTGGATTTCCCAAACAGATAAAAACTGCCTTAAGGAGCAAAACATTTCTCAAGTCCCATAAAAATCTGGTTTGTATAAAATGTTCTTGATTTTCAGTTAAACTTTTTGACCACAGAGGAAAGAGTAAAGACAATCTCTATATATTGGAGTCTAGTTATTCAGAAAACCCTTAATATTTTAGACATACCCAATGAAACTTCAAATATATCCTCAAATTCATATCATAGAAACTTTTATAGAGTTTAGATTTATTCTACTAAAATTCATATTTCCATTAAAATTATCTGCTTCTTCTGTATATATTTCTCTTCATAAATTAGCTGTCTTTTCATCTTTCTCTAAGGTTTTTTCCTTTCAATTCTGACATATATTTCCCTCCAATTTTTTGTTTTTGTTGTTGTTGTTTTTGCCACTTCACTGGAAAAGCTGGGGAAGTGAAATTAAGCAGAACAAAGCCACATTTGAGGTCTGCATGCTAGATATTCAACTGGATTTGCTCATTATTTAATTATTTTGCACATCACCCTTATAGATCACTTAATTCATATTAGCTCTTCATCAAAACTGCAAGGACTTTTTAGGGTTGCTCTGAAAGAATCAAAACTTTTCAGTGTTCATACCTTAAATACTAAGTTTCTGCTGTATGTATCAGATTAAAACAGAAAGCAAATAAAATCTTTATAATGATGAGGTAGATGATGTCACATAATCTTTACATTTGGATAACAACAGAGGGTGATGCAAACTATAACAACTTATAGACTCATTACTAGAACTTAGATAGATTTAGGACTACAAAAGGTTCTTTAACCTTCAACAAGTCCTATATTCAAATATGTTGATTATGGAGGTACGTTCTTTGTGCAATCATGGGACCTTCCAAGGAAAGTATGGGTCTACTTCTGGGTGTATCTTGTTTTCTTTCTTTCATTGTTAGTGAACTCAAACAGCAGCATCAATTTGTTTTTTCCTAAGGAAGGTACAGGATAAGCTAGCATTATTGCTGAAAGCATTTTTATTATTTTTTTTTAGTTTATTTTACTGAAGTATGGTTGACTTACAATATTGTGTTATTTTTGGCTCTACAGCAAAGTGATTCCATCACATACACACACACACACACACACACACACACAAACACACACACATATATATATATACATACATGTATATATATATTCCTTTTATATATATATATATATATATATATATATATATTCTTCTTCATTGTGGCTTATCACAGGATATTGAATATCCCTGTGCTATACAGTAAGACCTTGCTGTTTTCCTATTTTATATGTAACAGTTGTATCTGAAAGCATTTTTAAATGTTGGAATTAAGCTTAGCCATAGTTTGCATAAAAGCCTCAGAAGCGTGGAACACCTCATGCAAAGGAACCTAATTTCTTTAAATAAAGAAGAAATCAGAATAGAAGCATAAATTACAATGTGTCAGGCAGTGCTGTATCTATAATTAGCCCAGGTATTAAATGTCTTTCTTAAGATAAAAATACACAGATTCTTAAGTCATTTAAACTAACCATCTGTTTGCTTAGTACTTATTATAGTTCTCCAGATTTTGTACAATTATTGGTGTTAGTATTATCTTTCAGAAGATTATATTACTTTTGACTACAAGGCGGAAAATAACGAATTTAAGAAGCATCTATCTAGTGTGTATTATGTGCAATAAATTGTCTGGTGGGACTTCCCTGGTGGTGCAGTGGTTAAGAATCTGCATGCCAATGCAGGGGACATGGGTTCAATCCCTGGTCCAGGAAGATACCAAATGCCACAGAGCAACTTAGCCCGTGCGCCACAAATAATGAGCCTGCGTGCCACAACTACTGAAGCCCGTGTACCCTAGAGCCTGCGTGCTGCAACTACTGAGACCATGTGCCACAACTACTGAAGCCCACGTGCCTAGAGCCCATGCTCCACAACAAAAGAAGCCACCACAATGAGAAGCCTGCGCACCGCAACAAAGAGTAGCCTCCGCTCGCTGCAACTAGAGGAAGTCTGCGTGCAGCAATGAAGACCCAATGCAGCCAAAATAAATAAATAAAATTAAAATTAAAAAAATAAATTGTCTAGGAATAATATACTTAAAATGAGGTTAATTTTATCCTAACTTTAAAGTCCTTAAAGATTTGCCTCTAGGATAGCAAAGATGTCAAAGCTTTAGAATGATGTAAAAATGGCCAACTGTCCTCGCTGGCTTTGTAAAGACTTGGAAATCTTTTTTTGTTGCTGTTGTTAATGATGTAAGAGAATTTCTAAATGGATTTGGGAAAAACGAGAGGCAAAGAAGTAGAGAAGAAAAGCAAGGCAAGCTTATTGAATGTCTATTATATACCAGGCATTGAATTATGTGTTTTCACAAATGTTATCTCCTTTAATCCTTCCATCAGCAGCTTGATGTAATTATAATTGCTCCATTTTATAGCTGTGGACACTTGGATTTAGCAAGGTTAAGTGATTTGGGCAAAGGGCTGATAAGTGGCCCAAATGGGATTCAGATGTTTCAGATATTGAAGTCTATTCTTTTTACATGAACCGAGATAAGCTACATGACTTCTTTTAATGCTCTCCAGTCCCAGGATTCTATAATGAAGTTTGACATACAGCTACTGGTCTAGAAAAATGATGTACATCATTTAACAGCAGTAAGAACACTGGGTTAATGCTCTTTCTGGTGAGAGTCAGTTAAGATTTGTCCTGTGCTCTAGCCCTACCAGGCTACTACTCTGCCATGTGGTAGTCACTCTGAAATGTCATTTGAATGAATGAGTCCCAGAACTTCGATTCCTCTGTGCCTTTATTTATGCCAGTATCCCTTCTCTTATGTTTATTTTCTTGTGAAATCCCCCTTTACATTAAGGTTACAGATTCAAAGTCCAATTCAACCACTGTTTCTTCAAGGAAGACATTTGAAAGTCCCTACACAAAATAACCCATTTCTCCCCTTTGGTTTACTTCTGTGCAAGGCGATTCTTGATGATTTCCAATGATCCCTGCTTCCTGATATGTTTGCTGTTGTATAATCTCCTCCCTTTGCAAGTGTGCTGGACCCAGTGACTTGCTTCAAGGGAATAGAATAGAGCAGAAGTGGTGGGATGTCATTTCTGAGATTAGGTTACAAAAATATTGTGCCTTCCATCTTGCTAGCCAACTCTCACTGTTTCTGTCAGACCCCTAGCTCCAGGGGAAGCAGACTGCTATGTTATGAGTAGTCCTATGGAGAGAGCAACACAGGATGGAACTGATGTCTTCAATCACTGGCCCAAGAGGACCTGAGACCCTCAGTTCTATGGCCCATAAGTCACAAACACGTGAGTAAACTTTTTTTCTCCCCAGTTAAGCCTTGATACAACTACAGCTCCAGCCAATGCCTTGATATCAGGCTTTTGAGAGCCCTTGAGCCAGAGGAGGCAGCTAAGCCATGCCTGGATTCCTGATTCACAGAAATTATGAGATAATAAATGTTTGCATTTGTGAGCCACTAAATTTGGGGGTAACTTGTTCCATAAAAATAAATAACCAGTATAATCTTTATTTTAGTACTTACCATAATCTGACTTGCCTGATATTATTAGAGTCTTAATCTTAAGATTTAAAGGATTTGGCTCACATGGGCAGAAATTTTTTCTGGCCCACACTAAATATCCAGTATCTAGCACACAGCAAGGAGTAAGTGATACCATCCCTGCCCTAGAATCACATGCCTAGAATACTGAAACATAGGAAATGTTTACTGAGTAAAAACAAATCAGATTAGTTACAACAGAGTTTGTTCAATATGATACTATTATATACAATGTGTGTATATAAATAATAGATTATATTTATACTTATATACAATATACACATATATAATATGAACATATTGTATATATGTACATAAATATACACATGAATATGTGTATACATACACTATAGATACGTATATTCATACGTATCCATACACATATAATAGTACTAGCAAAGCATATACCAAAATAGTACAATATCCGAATGGTGTAATTATACGTGTATTATTTTTTTCTTTGCATTTTTGTAGTTCTCAAATTTGGGGGTTGAATACATACCACTTTCAGGAAAAAATCAATATTTGCAAATTAAGACTAGATGAGACCAGCCTCAGCCTGGCAGCAAGGGCTAGAGTTCTGTGGGTGGAAGACATTACCATGCCCAACTCAAAGCCTGTCTGACATGAAAGACTCACTGTGCTGGGTAGGCGGCCCAAGGACTGCCAGGCAGAGGGATGCAGATGTTGCTGCTTATCACACAGGACACCCTAAAAACAGGCTGCTTGTACTTTTAGTCCATGTAATTTGGGTTTATGTGTCCCTCTACCTTGAAGGACTTTTTTCTCCCATATCTCTATAACTGTAATGCTAGCAAAAGTTAAGGAGTGAATAAACTCCCTAACATGTATGTCTGTTTTGGGGCAAATTCAACACTCATTCAGGATACAGAGGTGCCTCTAATTCAATCACAGTGTATGTTATGTATTTATTTTCTTTCCCACCTTATCTCTCTGGAATCTGATCCTTTTTCTTTATAACGTGTGCTCTAAAGACAATTTTTCTCTTATCTTCTAAGATCCCAAATATTTAAGTGGATTCCTTGAGGTATCAACAGCCATTGCAAATCCTGAATATTCTAGGAAAGGGTAGCATGCAATCAAATCTCTGATTTATTAAATAAAAGAAAAAAGGACGCAATAGATAAATAAGGAATAAATTCAGTAATTTTTTTAGAAAGACAAGAAAGATCTTTTAATATGCTACCATCCAGTGTTCTACAGAATTTTATGTTATTTGATGCCTTTTTCACTGATGGAAAGCTATATATGTTGGAAATATTATTATAAATTCTGATGCCTAGTATGCAAATAGTTTCCTCGTTTGTACCTAAAGAGCCTTGTGAACATATAACTAGATTAGAATAAAATTGCATTAATGGTAGTAATACAGGTCATTTAATTATGGCTTCTGTAAATAGCATATATAAGATCTGTTCTGAATTGTTAGGGCTGAACTTCCTTCCATGGACATATCCATTCATTTAATGGATATTCTGGGAATGACAACCATGTGCAGAGTACTACTCTAAAACCCTGGAGATCCCTCAGTGAACAAGATGAAGCTCCTCCCAACATGGGGCTCACATTCTGATGAGAGAAGACAGACAGCACTCAAGTCAAAAATATTACATGAGCTAGAAACAGATGTTTTGTAGAAACAAAATCGGGAATCAAGGTAAAAAGGATTCAACAATGGGCTATACATTAGCTGGGTGAGTTGGAGAAGGTCTCTTTGCAAAGATGTGGAGCTGAGACCTGTTTGATGTGGAGGAACCAATGATGCCAAGATCTCAGACAAGGAATCCAAGGCAGACACACCAGCATGTGCAACAACCCTATTTAAGGAATGACTTTGGGGTATCTGAAGGGTTGAAAGAAGGCTCTTATATTTGAACTTAGTGGAGAGGTAACAAGTTGAAGACAATGAGGTCATGGTGGGGGGGTGTGTGTGGCACGACTGTTTATATAGATGACTATAGAGGCCACGATAAGATGCTTGGATGTTGTCTTAATAGCAGGAGGGATTCATCAGGGAGAGTATCAAAGAAAAGAATATCATAGTCTTACTTAGGCTTTAGGAAGATATCCCAGCTGTTATACAGAAAAAAGGACTATTGGAGGATGAGAATGGAGATAAGGCATCCACTTAGGAAAGTGTTATGCTCTAATTACAAAATGTTTGCATTACATTTAATTACATGTGCTTGAATTACGAGTAAAAACTAAAATGCATACTGATATTCCTTGCCCGCAAATGTTCACATGATATTTTTAGTTATATTTTCTTTGTTCGTATTTTGACTTTCACTGTTGACTAATAGTACTTACAGAGAATGTTCATATATCCTCATAGAACAGAATTCCCCAGGAGAGGAGTGTAAAAAATGAAGCACTTCATTCCCACCAATATATATCGGAACAAGCTGAGGACAGATAAGCCAGCGGACTTAGTCAGGGGCACTTTCTGGAACCAGTTACAATGAGCGACTGGGACTGGAACGCAGGGCTCCTGACTCCCAGCCTAACGATCCCTCCAAATACTGTCCTGTTTTATCTATAATTAGAAAGAGCTCAGAGGCTCTTTCTAAATAAAACAATATCTGATCCTAACCTTTCCACGATATTATGTTTCCATCTGTTCTTCTTGACAATTATAGATCTTGAAATATTTCCTGTGGCTTAGAACATCTTCCCAGAATTCGGGTTTCAGGTTTCTTTGGCAACTTTTTCTCCTGATTAAGTGAGAGCTGGACAAATTCAGAAGCCCAATTTTAAGAATAAAAAGGGAGTCTCATAGGTTTCCAAATCACTTGGCAAACAGGACCTTTGTCTTCAGCAGTGGTACATCTGTGCTCTTCGGATAGATGAATTTTCCCTGGACACCACTAACTACTTCACCAAAAAGTGGTGCTTCCTGAAATCCCACTCCCTGGAACCCACCTCCCTTCTGAAGAAATATCACCATCCCACCTCCTTGATCCTCTTGTAATCTCTACCATTCCACACCCCCTCCTTAACAAAGGGCTTCCTACATTATAGGAAGTAGCTACCTGATTTAACACAAGGCAGGCACAAGCAACAGCAGTGAAGTTCCTATGGGAAATATAAATATTTTTCCAAAGGTCTTAATCGAGGTGTGCCAGAATTAATGCCTCCTCATACAGGTGAACATTCTCTGAGAGAAAGAGTAACAGCAGATGATACCTCAGCATGTCAGCAAGTATCACAGGCATTTAAGGAAGAATTTTGCTATTTCCGAGAAGGTGGAAAGGGCTCATACATGAGTATATGTGTTTAGAAATCCAAGAAGATGGCTGGACCAAAAATATCTATAGAAAAACAGTGGAATTCAATTACAGGCTGAAGTTTAGTGCTTAGTACATTTTGTGGGAACACTGGAAAGGGAAGAACAGACCCAGGTTATAATATGAGGGCCTATTTATCAGAATAGATGGTATAGACTCGGTTTGGGGAATGAGACAAAAGCCCGGCTATATAAATAGGGATGTTGAGCTAAAATGTTGACACTCAATCCCTTCCATACAGAGTCAGGATTGGTCCTAGAATTGGGACAAGAATGGTTGAGATGGGAATGATACAGTGTAGGAAAATCTGAGAGGTCTCTCGTTAACATAAGAACTGATCAGCTTTCAAAAAGACACTCTAGTTGCAAATAATAGTTGCCGTTATAATAGCATTTTACATTCAACAAGTGAGGTGACTACTGAAAATGAAATGGTTATAAATCTTTTTGCAAATGGATAATAGCCCTCATTGCAGTCTATCCACATTCATTAGTTCTTCTATGAAAATATGTTCACTAAAATCCAGTCTGAAAATAGGGAATATTTATTAGATTTGAATTTATTTGTTAGATTAGTTAAGGTAATATAAAATAATAGTCACAAAGGTGACTATTCGAGGCTTAAGGCTTGGGACTGAGGATTCAGAAGACTAGCACTCCACTAATTTTTAGCTCTAAGCTGAGCAAGTCACTTAACTATATCCAGGTTTTATTTCTTCATCTTTAAGATGTTAAAGAGAATGATGAGATTTCCAGAGTTCTTCGTGCAGTGATATTTTATATAACTATGGACCTACAAAGACAGAATCCACAGGTGTTTTCTAGATCATGAGGATTTTCTTTAATGTTCTCTACCTTTTTTTTTTTTTTTTTTTTTTTTTGCGGTACACGGGCCTCTCACTGCTGTGGCCTCTCCCGTTGCGGAGCACAGGCTCCGGACGCGCAGGCTCAGCGGCCATGGCTCACGGGCCCAGCTGCTCCGCGGCATGTGGGATCTTCCCGGACCGGGGCACGAACCCGTGTCCCCTGCAGCGGCAGGCGGACTCTCAACCACTGCACCACCAGGGAAGCCCTATGTTCTCTATCTTTTTAAAAATGCTTTAGCTTTATTTGTTCCACCATTATAGAGCCTCTGACCATAGGATAGTAATTGCTATTCTCTACAGCTTCTAGAAATAGTCATGCCTCCATGACTTTGCATACGCTCTTCCCTTGGCCTAACAAGTCTGTCCTCACTCCATCAGTCTTAGAAAATACCTGTTTCTTCTTTCAGACTCAGCTCCGGCATTGACTCCACAGAAAAACCTTTTCAGACATTTGTTCCACTCAGGGTTGAGTTCAATGCCCCTCTTCTGATTTCCCCACAAATCCTAAACCATCCAGATCATAGTAAATTCAGTAAATAACTGCTTTGGTTGTCCATTTACCTAACACACTAGGAGACTTAGCCCAGGCCATGACATATGGAAGGTTTGCAATAAACGGTTTGACAGAGGACAAATTGCTACACACTAGTTATGTTACTGGGGCAAGAGAGACCCTCTTTAAGCTTCAGTTTTCTCCTTTGTATAATGGAACCATACAGTCATTGGGGTGTTGCAAGAATTAACTGTGACAATGGACATGTATGTAAACTATCTGGTACAAAGTCAGTACATTATAAATGCTCAGTGAAGAGCGACTGCAGCTAATGGTTAGGTTTCCTAATGATCCTATCTGAATTCATGAGATTAGGCTACTGTGTTAATGTATCTCAGTAATTTACTAACACGGCAATGTGTACAGCCGAAAACAGAGAGTAACTGAGTGTGAGAAACTACGTGTGCGATATAAAACATAAAATATCTTTTTTGCACTTGAACTATGTTGAAAAAAAAATTACTCTCTCCAGTGAAGTAAGTGTAGTTCAACTGATTCCACTGTATCTGTCTCAGATGACAATTCCCTCCATCTTTATCTATCCAAATAAAAGCTTTTTTATTTACTTTCAATACAGGGGATAACCCGAAAGCAGACCAAATCTCTCCCTGACTGCAGTTGTTGGGAACTATTGGCAAGCCAGAGTAATGAAGTCAGGGTTTAAAACAGTATGAAATGGACCCTAAAACCCTGACATAAAAAGCAGGCATAACAGTCACTCATGTGTCATAAGTTTATTTGATTATCATGTTGCTCAGAGAGACAATGTTTCTGGATCCATCTAGAGGTGATATCAGGAAGCAATGTGACCTGAGGGGAGGCAGCTGTCAGGCCCTCCTCTAAGTGTCAGAGCCAGGGACAAGCACACAAATGCAAACCCAAACGCCATATGAATGAATATCTGAAAATTATAAATCAAGCTAACCATCTGTGAAATAAAAAGTGTTCAAGCCTCCTATCTTGACAAGTGCCCCTTCATACTAGTGTAGAAGGCCAGGTTCAAATTTAGGCTTCTTGGAAGTTTTGGAAATCAGGGCAGGAACCTGGGAAAAGGTGCAGGGAGTGTGGGGGGGAGCTGGGTCCAGCTGCTGGCTTTACCCTCCCCTTTCTCTTCACCTTGATCTCCTTCTCAGGCCACCAGGAAATGTGTGCACAGATGTTCAGATGCCCAGCTCGCTTACTCAAGTGCTTTCCACATCTTCCTCCCCAGGCTCCTGCGAACAGCTGCTCTCGGCCACATTTACAGGCAGGTGCATGCAGAGGGGTGAGGATGCCTGTGCTTGCCCCAGAAGGGTGCATGTCATCCTCAAGGTTCCTTGGTACCTGGAGCATTGGCTAGAAAGGAAGCATGATCTCTGTGTGGGCGCATCCTATTGGCTGCAAGGCTCCTCACGCCACGGGCTGGGGCCTGGTCAAAGGAGGATCAGAGAGTCTCCCTTAAAGGATGAGCCCAAGGCTGAAGCCCCTGCTGTCCATATTTCAGGGTAATGCAGTCAGCGCTTTTCAGCACATGGCATGAAAGTAAGAAAGCAAACACAATGCAGCTTAAGAAAATCTCAAGTTTCTAGCTCACCAGTGCATGTGTAAGTAAGAGAGAAAGAGAAAGAATATGAAATAAATATTTGTCATAAGATGACCACCTGTCCAGGTTTTCCTGGGACTGAGGTATTTCTTGGGAACTGAAAATTTGAGTGCTAAAATTAGTAAAGTCCCCGGCAAACTGGGATGCATCCATCATTTTACTTTTACAATTGCAGGGCTCCAAAATTATCTTACTAGAAAATATTTGAGGCTGCAGAAAGGGCATGTAACTAGATATAAAAATATTTAATTTCTAGTCTGAAGTTTACTACTAATTAGCTGTGTGAATTTAAGCCTCTCAATTTGGGTTTCATCTATAAAATAAAGAATTTGGTTCCCTGCAAGATTTAAGGTTGAATACTACATAAATGTGTTGACAGGACAGTCCTTATGTGGAAGCCAGAAATTTTTTTCCATCAGTGGCACACAATAGCAATCATAAGGATGATACATTTCTAGGAATAAGAAAATATTTGTAAGCTATACCACTCTCACAAGCCCTACATGGAAGAACCTTCACACAGCAGTGGGTTGGATAATGTAGATGGACACATTGCAGATGTGGCTGGGATCGGATAGAATTATATCACATACAAAATAGCTAACACTGAAGACAAATCACAGCTTCCCTGGCCACATTCTCATTTTCTTTTATCTTCTTCCAGTTTATTTTCCTACTTCTGATGGGTAAAGCAAATGACCACAGAAATCTGAACCTGGGAATGTGTCTGTTGTTTTAATTTCATAAAGGAAAAGTGTAGGTGAAGCCAAAGGTCTTTACTAGAGGGATGAAGGAGAGTAAAACACCTGTATGGATTACCAACTGCTCTCCTGGACTGAGGCTTATTAACCGGTAAAGCTTTGATCTTGAGGACAGCAGGTTTCAACACCTTACATTTTATTTCCAAATCATGGAACCAAGTTGACAGATGTGTCCAACATTCTAAGTGTGGAATCAGGATCTTCAGTCATTGTCTTACTCTTATGACTGAAATGTGTGCTCCTAGACCAGTTCTTTGTTCTAATTTTTGGTCTGGACCCTTAGCCTTGAGTATTGCACTTTCTTTGGTATGAAGTCTGTATCCCTTAATGACTACACAGGCTTCAAGGGAGCTTAGGGATACTAACTAATTGATCCCAGGCAGGGATATCATACATCTCACCGCATCCTCTGAATCTGCCAAAGGCAGCTTTTATGACAGCTCAACTTTCTGAAGAAGAAAGGTGCAAGGAATTTTAAAGTATAATAATTCTACACCACCACCCAGTCCTTAACCTGACTTACTCCTTCCCTTACTTTGGTAGAATTCTTGTTCCCTTTTTTGGTCTTCTTAATGCACTTAGCATATAACCTTAATCAGGAAAATAATCACATTGTGTTATAATTATTTGTTCCTCTGTTAAACTCCTTTGTGAGAAGGAGACAAGATTTCCTAGAGCGGAAGTCGTGCCTTTGTGGGTTTCACACCTAGTTCTGTATTTGATATCTGGTAAGTGCTCATTAAATGTTTCTGAAATCAATAAATGAGTGAATAAGTAAATAACTATAATTGAGTCTTTGAGGCTATCACCATGGTACATTAACTCTGTTTTCAGAGGTTGGGGATTTCCCCACAAATGACCTCTAATGCCAGATTAAATTCTGTAATGTAAACATGAGTGGATTTAGTTTTTTTATCCTTAAAATGGTAAGATATTACAGAAAATCAGAGACAGATGAACACTGAGTGAGTCTGTATCACACTGTGGCCTAGAGTATGCACTTCTGACACTAAGATAGAGGGGTATTAAGACTTTTAGAATAAGGGCACTCCAAAGCTAACATTGGCAAACTAAAGCTAAGAAAGCCAACTCCTACCTGAACTAAAGGAAAAGAAAGAAAGAAAGGGTATGGAAAACCATGCTCGCTAGTCCCTGTCCTGCAGGAACCTCTGTACTGCCCCATAAAGTCACAGTGCAGATGGAGGGGAAGTGCTCTATTCTCAGACCACTCATATAGGTTACACTATAAACAGAGAATTCGGAAAGGGAAACGGTCACTATTAGTAATTATGTCAATATAACAGGGATAAGCCAGGACTTTCCCAGGCAAACCTGGACACACAGTTACCCTGTAATCTTCTACAGCTCTTCATTTTATACCAGTAGTTTGGTACCGGTACAGGGTGAGGAGAATGGAAGAAGAGAGGTAATTTTGCCCCTTAGGTGACATTTGACTAGATTTAGAGACAGTTTTGGTTGTTGTAGCTGGGGAGATATTTGATTTGTATCGATATCAAATAAGTAAAGACCAGAGATGTTGCTAAACTTCCTACAATGTACAGCACAGCTCCTCATAAAGAAAAAGAAAAAAAAGAACTTATAAGGCTCGAAATGGTAGTAGCACTACTTTTGAGAGACCCTGTTCTTCATCTTCTAAAGCTCTCCAAAATGTTTAAACTGCATAATCATTTATTTCCTTCCTTCCTAGTTAAGGATTTGGCTTTCTGTAATTTGTATCTCTCAACCCATCTCTCTGTCCCATGTCTGAACTTGCTTCCCAAATGTGGCTACAGGAAATATGGTAAGCAGGTAAGATCTAAAACAGTGGGAAAACTTTACATACATGTGGCAAAGTATTTTTGATCAGGAAATATACCTGAGCAATGGGAAGTCTTTTAAAATGTCAGTTGTATTCTAAAATTCTACATCTCCTTACTTTCATTAAACCCAACTTCAGGTATTTATTGCCCAAATATTGAGGATACGTTCGTAAGGAATAATATTACAATAATAATTTTTTAGTCATAAGATGACTTACTTCTCATTTTTCTACCCAAATACTATACACGTGCATGTGCGTGCGCTCACACACACACAAACACACACATCAATCTCTCCCCACTCTCTCTTTCTCACTCATATACACACACAAACACACACACAAATACACATCAAAAGAATGAAAAAGATTAGAAATAAAATCCCATTTGTGGTGGAGAGATTAACTAAGACACACCCCCACTGAAAAGACTTTCAACTCATACTTTTAAAGTGACTTTGAGAGACGGGAACAATGTTAATAGTATGCATGGCAGCACAGATCCACACTTTCTGTAGGTACTTTACAAATATTACAAACTAAGCAATAAACTCTACAAAGTGCAAGTTTAATTAGAGCTGTTTTAATTAGAGACGTTTGTTCTGTTCATTGTGAATAACCGGCACCTGGAAGAAAACCATGATCATGGTTGGCACGTGGCATGTATTTGTTAGTGTTGTTTTTCTTGTTTACTGCAGACCTATCAGACAGAAAAAGTTCCTTATCATAGAAATACCTAAAATAAATATGATAGTTTTGAAGTCATTGATTTGGTTAGACTAGAATGGATTAGATAATAGAAATACAGTAAATATTCTAGGCAAGCATTAAAGTTAGGGTTATGGAAATGTATAGAACTTAAATAACAACAACCTACAGTGGTCTTTCTATAGTTCTTCTTTTTTAACAGTTTTGATAAGATATAATAATATACCATAACATTCACCCATTGTAAGTGTAAAAATCTTATGATTTTTAGTAAATGTCTAGAGTTGTGCAATTATCACCACAATTCAATTTTAGAACATTTCCACCACTCCAAAATGTTGTCTGGTGCCTATTTCCAGTTAATCCCTGCTCACTCCTGTCAGCCACTGTCTATATTTATTATGTGTTTGGACAAGCTGACTCTCCAAGCCAAGAAGGAGTGACCCTCCAAAGGAAAGCATTCCCCCAAAGAATACAGTGTACATCACTGCCTTCTGCTCCTTTTGCTTTCTGCCCCAAGTTTATGTCAATCACAGTAACTCACCTGAGATTGGCAGAAATAGGGTTGAGGACAGGATGTAGAGATACTTGAAACCATGCCTGAGACTAAGGGAAAAGAAAGTGACAGGGCTGCTTTGCTCAAATGTGGTTTTCAGGTGTGAGTGTGTGTGAGTGTGTGTGTGTGTGTAGATAAAAGAATAGGAGAAAAAAGTGGTACTGGCTTAAGGGAAATGAACCCTAAGATTGAAAGTGCACGGAACATAACAATATTGAGGAATTGATAATAAAGCATTCTTGACATTAACCAATTTCTAAGACTTTTCCATTTTACTGTCTAAACATTATTTTATCTATCAATTTTCCTCCATCTCCACTTCTACCTTCATCCAGGGAACCCGGGGAACCGATATGCCTAGTCAGGATTATTGTCACAGGCTCCTAAATCCAGTTGCCTGAACTCTAAGACAGCTCCTGGTCCATCAGCTCTTTGCATAGAAAATGAGTAATAATGAGTAATATTTTTATGACTCCTACTTGACAATATCACTCTTCTCGAAGCAAGTCACTGTCTTCTGCTATCGTCTCATTGCCTGAAGTGTGCTGATCTGGTCCCTACTGATGATTGTGTCTTCATCCCTTGCATCTCTGCATCCTTATCTAATTCCTCTGTATTGACGTATTTTATTTTCTGACATATGAGTCGCGATTTGCTCTCCATATTTTATAATTTCTGAAAATCAGAGTGTTTACCATTGACTCTATAGTATTCCCCCACCCAATCTGATATTGAATGGATGATGTACTGATAGTGTTTTAAAATTAAGAAAATATAATACTTTCAATCTTCAAAATGTACCATGCTTTTTCCTATTCCCATTCTTTTCCAGCTGCTGTTCTCACTGGCTAAATACTTCCTGTAATCGTTTCCACTGTTAACTCCTTTTCACTTTCCAGGATTCAGTCTAATTGTTTATTCCTTAAAGAGGTCTTTCTTGATGTGATCAAAGAGTGGGTGAGTAGACTTCGCACGTTTTATTCTGTTCACTTTGATCTATCCAGCCTCATTCCCATACTGACTCAGCAAATGACCAAAATACGTAATTGAACAAAACCAAGAATAATTCAGTTAAGCACAGTCCAGTTTACTAACTTGCAGAATTGTGAGCTAAATAAATGCTTATTTTTTTAAGCCAGTTGGTTTGGTGCAATTTATTGGACCGCAGAAGCTAACTGCTATAGCTCAAAGGTGAGAGGCACTATGTTATCTGGTAAGATTTCTTGTCCTGGGTGCTAGATTCAGTTGAACCCAGTGTTAACTGATGTTTAATATCTTCCCTCAAATAAAACACTGTGGCAGAAACGATTAGAACAGAGAATATACATATATATATATATATATATATATATATATATAAAATCCCATTATATATACGTGTGTGTATAGATAGATAGATAGATATAAACTTATATATAACCTTTAATAGTTGTAAAAGGGTAAAATTCCATGTTTCAATCAAGGGATATTTACTACTTTTAATATCTTAATGGAACATAATTATAATCCCAATAAAACTACACTTTATTATCAAGATCACAGAATGAATAAGTGAAAGCGCTAAAACTAAAATAAGACTAAGAATAGTTCTCTTTGCACAATACCATGGGATTGGTCGTTCATGTCATCTTCTTAATTAATAGTACCATTGAAAACATGGAGCTTCCTCAGAAGCCTATTAGTTCCAAGCAAGGATACCCTCTCCTACAATGGACAACTCAAGAAAGGTCTCCTCTGAGAGAAAGACAAATACTGCATGCTGTCACTTACAGGTGAAATCTTAAAAGCCACACTCATAGAAACAGAGAGTAGAATGGTGATTACCAGGGGCTAGGTTGCAAACTTCCAGTTATAAGACAGGTTCTGGGGATTGAATGCATAGGTCGGTGATTACAATTAATGACACTGAAAGTTGCTGAGAGAGATCTTACATATAAGATCTTACTCATCACATATAAGAAATGTTAATTATGTGATGTGATGGAGTTGTTACCTAATGCTATGGTAGCAACCATTTTGCAATATACATGGATCAAATCACCTTAAACTTACACAGTATTATATGGAAGTTATTCCTCAGCAAAACTGGGAGAAAAAAATAAAGGTCTGCTAAGGGTCAGCTCTTCTAAGGAGAAAAATATACTATTTTCTGGTTTTAGAGTTACAAGCATATAGGTGAATAGAAACTGTGTGCTCAATTTAATATTCTGACCTAAGTCCATCTTTTTTTTTCTAAGGAAAAAATGAAATATGAATCATGTAAATGTTTAGATAATCTTAATTATCTAAATAATAATTATCTAAGTGTTCTTGGGGTCATGGCCAAACCTCAGAACAGCAGATTACAAAACTGAAGTAGAAATTTAGCAACATACCTGGGCTTGGAATAATCTCTTCTTTATTCATGGATGAAATTACTAAAAGTTTCTTTTTTTTAATTAAGCAAGAAAACCCTAAGAGTAACCTAAATTTAGTACGACCACTTTCCCATGCTACTCTCCCATTTTTCTGAAAGACCAAGAAGGGGTGGGGGAAAAGAAACCATATAAAACATTTACAACCCTCTGAATTTTACCAGCTGTCCTCTGAGAATGAAATATACACTGTCTTCTCCTGAATGTATGTCTGAAGTTTCCCATTCTCAAAATAAATCCGCCGTAATCTTTATCATCCCCATTTTGTAAGTATCCAAAACCAAAAATAAATAAATACTCCAACCTTCTTCATAGAATAACTTGGTGGCATGTTTCATTTTTACAATGAAATGCAGATGTAGGTTCCCCATTAAAAGGCAAATCCTCCATTTTCAAATCTTGAATAGCTCAGTACTTCAAAAAGAATTGCTGCTGATGAAATTTATGGCATTGATAAGAGTCCAATTCAAAAATCTTAACTTGGATAAACAGGATTTTCATTGGAGGAATTGGATAGATGGGCATTCACTTTAAACCCTTGCCTCTCAGTATTTTGTTCTGAAGTAGTTAAACAAGTTTTGATAGCTACTTTGGGCTGGGTAATACTGCTTCTTTTTGTTAAATGAACTATTTCAGGTGTATTATTGCCACTTAAATATGAGCTTGTACTCCCAGATATTGAGCCAGTGAATAATTGTGCAAGCAAGCAATATTGATATTTTTCTAAACTGTTTATCTCCTTCATGCATCAAGCCTGGTCTTTTTGTTTTCGTTCCTTTGAATCCTTTCCCTTTTCTGCTTTCTAAAACCATTATCTTTGTGGCATAGCAAATGGGTTTTGGTAAGTCTAAACTGGCTAATTACACTAGCAGAAAATTGCCCCATCAAATGTCAATGTGTTTAACTATGGAAACTTCAGTGAAAACTATGTAACTCAGTGCAAATTCTGCAGTATATTATTTTCTATAAAATTGGAGTTTTCTTTTGTAAAGTTAATGATGAAATCACCTTTGGTGCACTGGACAATACTGTTTCTTTAGAAATGCTTCTAATAATATTGGTGATTTTTTTTAAATGGACTTGTCTTCACACACTAGCCATCAGCTGAGGTGACTCTATTTTAAACCTAGCTTATGTTCTTAGCAGTGTTGGAACTTATTCTTTTATTTGTGTTTGTTTTGTTCTGTTGACATGAACCAATTTCTAAGATAACCAACTTCTAAGACTTTTCTATTTTACTGTCTAACAGTAAATTTATGTTGAACAGTAATTTATGTTAGTTCTGTTTGTTTTTATCTTCTAACAATGGTATGTTGCCTTGCCACCTTCCAGTAAAATCACCTGCAAAAGACTGCTTAAATATCGAAAAGAAGAATAAAATTGTATGTGTGAAATATTGAAGTTTCGGGAAATTTTATGTATAGTCAGGAATGAGAAGAAAATAAATCCAGTTATATCACAATGGGGAAAGTCTCAGAAAAATCAGAACCCATCAATTCTACGGGTTATTATTTAGCCACAAGAAAGGATAAAGTTTAAGACTATGTAGCTAGACAGGAAATAGTTGTAGGAAATGTAAAGTTAAAACAATAGGGGTGTGTATTCTAGTGTTTGTACAGTGTAAAACTATCCACTGCTGATCCTTAGATACAGAAAGGCAATATGGAAAATAACAATTTAAGATTTAAAAATTCTGTTCCACTTTCAAACTGTGATTTTTAATTAATTTCACAATTGCAAAATTACAATGCCAGATTTATCGGTGAACTAGTTGCTATACATGTGTTTCGAGCAACAGATAGTATAAAACAATGACTCTGCTGTACTTAAAAATGTTTAATTTTACAGGAAAAAAAAATTAACTCTCTACTTCAGTCACAGACAGGCTCAAACCAGTCATAGCATTTTTCCTTTTTAAAATAGTGCTTGGAGAGCTGAACTTTCTTCTCCTTGTACCTAATTTTCCCCCTTGTTCAGGTTCATATCTTCTCCTTCACTCAACGTTTCCCGTTCTATAAATGCCTGTCTCAAGTTACCACACGGAGGATCATTTTAAATGCCCATTCTGTGACCTTCCGGGATTCCTACCTGTGCCGTCTCTGACAGTTTAACCATCAATCTCCTCTTACTCTTTAGTTTTACCTGTTCGACTCTAACCTATACCATAGCCACTGTAACAATAGCAAATAAAAACCACCATGCAAGAGAAAGACTGCAGAAGAAAGGAAAAGAGTTTTACATTTGAACACCTTTAATGGAACCCCTTTCCTGCTTTTTGAACACGAGGCCCTGCATTTCATTTTACACTGAGCTCCACAAATTCCGTGGCTGGCCCTGTTATCCCAAATCATCTTTCTCATCTCTATGTCTTAAGCACACTATATATCCTTGCCTGAAAAATCCTACTCCTCATTTTTCTCATCAAAATTTCTACTTAGGGCTTCCCTGGTGGCGCAGTGGTTGACAGTCCGCCTGCCGATGCAGGGGACACGGGTTCGTGCCCCGGTCCGGGAAGATCCCACATGCCGCGGAGCGGCTGGGCCCGTGAGCCATGGCCGCTGGGCCTGCGCATCCGGAGCCTGTGCTCCACAACGGGAGAGGCCACAACAGTGAGAGGCCCACGTGCCGCAAAAAAAAAAAAAAAAAAAATTTCTACTTACCCCAATTCTTATCCCACCGACTAATAATTCCTCCTGTGTCCTGGCCACTTGTACATTCACTTGGTATTTAGTAATCCTCTCTCTGCTTCCTCAGCATTCTGAACTTAGCTTTCTAACCAATCTCATCATACTATATCTTTGTAGTATATTTATTTTCCTTTCTCATTTAACTATGAATACATTGAAGTTAAGGTCAAACTTCAGTCCCACTTTTACTCAATGACGTCTAACAAATCACTATGCCATCAGGACAAATACAGAGAATACAATGCATGGTTTTCGAGGCAGGAAGGACAACTTGGACTTGTGGCGTGTGAATCTGCTCACTAGGAATACAGTGGAAGGCTAGGGACTGGTGCCCTATGCTGAAGTTAGTGACCAAACAAAATTTCTCAAGTCCCTCCAATTTGCCAAGGTTGCAAAGAGATCAGGGATGGAAGAAACCAAGATTAAAAGTCAACAATCACTTATTGAACCCTTGTGTTGTGCCACTGTTCACAGCATTCAATGCAGAGCTTCATGGGGAGCAGGCTTTCTCAACCTTGGCATGGCCCTGCTGAAATTCTGGACCAGTTAGTTCTTTGTGGTGGCGGCAGTCTTGTGCCTCATAGGATGCCTGGCAGCATCACTGACCTCTACTCACTAGATGCCAGGAGAGCACTCCCCTAAGAAGTGACAATCAAAAATGTTTCCAGATATTTCCAGATGTCTTCTGGAGGGCAAAGCGGCCCCCATTTGAGAAGCACTGCTATGGAGGTCTATAGTTTTGAGGATAGTTTTTCCTCACCTCAGGCAGGAACTCTTGAGCCCACTGTCTCAAAAAGAGGATGCAGTAGGGTGAAAACTTAGAAACACCTTCTGGTTTTCCTGGATTTTGTTTCCAAAAACTTAAATCTCTGAATGCAGAAAGAATTTGTTGTTAGAGGGGAAATGCACTGGTCAAAAGCAAGGGAGAGAGAATCCAGGGGCATGGTTACAAGGTATTAGGCAGAAACATCGAGGAAGAAAAATTAGCCTTAAGTAAAACAGAGATTCCTATGGGCTGACGGGATGTAAGAGATGGGAATGGGAGGAGAGAGGTCTCTGGATGCTAGAGCAGGGGAACACTGTGTCCTAGCAGTGCAGGCAAGACCTCAGGACAGAGTGAGTACAGTTGAGCTTCGGCAGATAGGGCCGTGTAACCCCGGCAAATAAACAAATCGCAGAAGTAGCAGGGAGACTCGGATTTTGAAGGGTCTTAGTGTGGGTTGAGAATATGGGCATTTCAGCAGGTCCTTCTATGTCCTAAAATTGGAAAATTAGCTATCTCCATACACTCACATTATATTGCCAAAGCACCTCATATTATGCTAGAGTGGAGGGTCACCCCACTTTGGGGAAGGACATACAAGGAAGACTAAGGTAGACACACAGTGGCAAAATAGAATTTTCAGTGAGAAACTAACATTTATATATATATATATATATATATATATATATATATATGCACTTTAAGACATTGGGTGTATTAACTACAATTGAATTTATAATCCCTTAGCTCACTTATGCTCTATATTCCAATCCCTTAGCTCACTTATGCTCCATATGTTTTATTGTGACCATTTTAAAGAGAAGTAAATTGAGTCTCTGCAAGTTTAAGTGATTTGTTCAAGGTTATTAACTTTCATCTAAATGACAAAATGTCATTGTGTCCCCTCTATGTGGCAGGCGCTTTTCTGGATGGGACCGCAATGATGAACCAACACAGACACAACCCTGGCCTTATGGAGCAATTAAACACTCACACAATCAACTGCAAATTGCAACTTTCAACTAACCCATGATGGGGGAATTTAATCTGGTGGGAGAGGGCAGAGAAGGTGCTCCTTAGGAAGGAATAAAGTGGAATGCTACCCAGGCGATGGTTCTCAACCATTTGAGGGCATCAGAATTGTGAGGAGGAATGGGTAAATCACAGAGTAGTGAGTTCCTCTCACAGTGTTTCTAAAGGACAGGTCTGGGGCTGACCTAAGAATCTGCATTATTAACAAATTCCCATATGATCAAGTACTGCTTATGATGATGGTCTGGGAACCACACTTTGGGAACCACTGAACATGACAAGCAGAGCAAAACATGTGGGAGGAATCAAAGCCCTTCTGTGCTCTTTCATCACCATACTAGAGAGCCCTGACTTTCTACACATGAAAAATATCCAAGTGAACATTCAGGTGCATGCATCTTCTTGAATTATGGTTTTCTCTGGGTATATGCCCAGTAGTGGGATTGCTGGGTCCAATGTTCATAGCAGCACTATTTACAATAGCCAGGACATGGAAGCAACCTAAGTGTCCATCAACAGAGGAATGGATAAAGAAGACGTGGCACCTATATACAATGGAATACTACTCAGCCATAAAAAAGAATGAAATTGGGTCATTTGTAGAGACGTGGATGGACTGACAGACTGTCATACAGAGGGAAGTAAGTCAGAAAGAGGAAAAACAAATATCGCATATTAATGCATATATGTGGAACCTAAGAAAATGGTATAGATAATCCTATTTGCAAAGCAGAAATAGAGACACAGAAGTAGAGAACAAATGTATGGATACCAAGGGCGGGGGGTGGTGGAAGGAACTGGGAGATTGGGATTGACATATATACATTACTATGTATCAAATAGATAACTAATGAGAACCTACTGTTTATCACAGGGACCTCTACTTAATGCACTGTGGTGACCTGAATGGGAAGGAAATCCAAATGGTAGGGGACATATGTATATGGAAGGCTGATTCATTTTGCTGTACAGTGGAAACTAATACAACATTGTAAAGCAACTTTACTTCAATAAAAATTAATTAAAAATAAAAATCTCCAAGTGAAATTGCAATGACTTGCCTTAATCACTCCTAGCAAATGGCAGATGGGGGACCAACTCCAAGATCTTGTAACTTCCAGCCTGGCAATCTCTTTCCTCCCAGTGGGTCAGGCCACTCTGCCATCTTCCACTCTGGGATTTATGGATCGCCTTCAAGACTGCCATCCAGAGAAAGGCAAACAGCAGCCCTGTTACCTAAAACATAGTGAGCCAGCTCTGCTCTTGTCTTTGGTTGAGAGAATGCTGACTATTTTAGGAAACACTTCAGGATGTTCTTCCTCTTCTCTGAGATGGAGGACTTAATCTTATTGAAAACACATTCCTTCTCTCAAGAGTGCCCCTGAACTAATACAGCAGAAACGCTGACTCCAGTGGGGCTTTCTGATGTGCCTTTGAAGAGGGTGAATTTACCAATCAATATAAATTACAATTTCTCAACTGGCAATTCAGCAAGTCAGGCACAGCTCTGCTGCTTGATTATTCACAGCCCGAACTTTCAGGACTGGAGCAGAGAGAAACCAGAGATGGAGACTCTGTGCAAATACATCAAACAAAGGAAGAAATTGTTTTAGATGGACTCAACATGGGAAGGATTGTACGACCAGGAATGAAGTGTACATTTTTAAAAGCTACCTTGGCTTAAACAGGTTTTGAGAGAGCTAGCACACATTATGTTTTAGGGTATGGACTAATAACCTTTCATAGAAAGGAAAATCATTCATTTTTTTCTCTGTCTCTATGCTTTACATACTTTCTACAGGCACATACAGACACAATTTGTATGTATAGCACATACAATTATCAATTATACATATATATCTATACACACATGTATACACATGTGTATATAATGATATATAATAAACAGGGAGAAAACAAGCACAGACACAGAATGTGCAATGATGTTGGAAAAACTATGCTTTCCGGAGAGCCTAGATTTTAGCTCTTGCATTCAGTTACTGTGTAACTCTGGGTGTAAGTTACCTGTTCTACACCTCAGTTTCTGCACCTGCAAAATGAGAGAGTTGGGTAAGAGATGTAAAGACTTTTCTGGACAGATAATTCCTGTTTATAGGGGACTGAAAAATTGCTTCGGCATGCATTTTATCTCCTAAAATTTCTTCCCCCTACATATGAAGACTGAAAACTCTTCATGTTATTTTTAAACCCATGCCTCTATTTAATTAAAATGAAAATCTCACAATATCCTTTAGGGTTATTTAAACCTTAAAAATAATTGAAATGTGACTAAAATAAATCAAAGAAAAAATACTTTTAGAAGAAAAATCTATTTTGAAATATATAGATGATATTCTTTGCGATTACATAAAATCAGTAATGATGTGGAGCACGTTTACTTGCTGAAGCTTTGGAAGCTCCAATACTATCTAGGTCACTTTCAACGTCTTATCTCTTGGCGTGCTTTGTTTTTCAACAAAGCCTCTCCGACTCTCCACGACCCTCCCTCACCCCATGAGCCCCTTAATCCCTGCAATCTCTGTAGTGGACTATACCATTTTTCATTTAACTGCTTGCTCGTTAATGGCTGGGAAAGATAGAAGGAACTAATATTTACTGACGCCTTGCTACGTGCTCAGTCCTGTATTACGCTGGGTTTGTTACGTATATCATCCTGTATAATCCTCAGGGCTTTCCTATGAGGCGGGAAGAACAAATTACCCTCATTTTAACCATGAGGAAATAAGAGCTCAGGGACACTAGAGACCTTATCTAGGGTGTATCAAAATTTGCAAAGCTATCATTTGATTTCCGGTTTCTCTGATTGGGGATCTTGTGCTCTTCCCACTATTCTACATGGCCTCCCTAATGAACACTCAAGAGGAAGAGCAGAAAACAAATGTTTACTGCTGACCTACTAGGCGATTAAGTATATACCAACATCTCATCTCTTTTATTTATTTAATTCTCGAAAGTAAGGTGGAAAGTACTATCTCCATTTTTAAAAAATAAAGAGAGGTTAAGTATCTTAGCTGAGATCACATGCCCAGTATTTAACACAACTGGGGTACGAACACAGGTTGCCCAAGTGATGGCTGACGTCTCTGATTCGGGACGGCTTATGGTGTCTGTGGTCAGCTAAATACGTCTTGGGCAATGATCACAAAAACATGTAATGCTCTTTCTCATTTTCTAATATTAATTCATACTTTTATAGGCACATTAGCAAATTAAAAAAAGCAGAAAGAAAATTCTATATAGCTGAGCTGCTCAGAAACTTAGTTTTAACACACACATTTATACGACATATACAAACAGTCCCTGATTTACCGTGGTTCAATTTAAGATTTTTTGACTTTATGATGGTGCAAGAGAGCTTGGCATTCAACAGAACCTCTATTTTGAATTTTGAATTGTGATCTTTTCTGGGACTATATGGTAGGGGACTCTCTCATGATGCTGGGCAGTGGCGGCCGCACTTCCCAGACAGCCAATTGATCGCGAGAGCCAACAACGATACACCTGCCATCATTCTGTACCCAGACAACCATTCTGTTTTTCAGTAAAGTATTCAATAAATTGCGTGAAATAGTCAACACTTTATTATATAATAAGCTTGTGTTAGATGATTTTGCCCAACTGTAGGCTGATATGAATGTTCTGAGCATGTTTAGACTAGGCTAGGCTAAGCTATGGTGTTTGGTAGTTAGGTGTATTCAATGCACTTGTGGCTTATGATATTTTCTTCCTCCAACTCCTTTTTCCTTAACCACAGAGACATTCTTTGGTGCCTGATCTATGTGATACTTGAATAATAAAAGAGGACAACACATTTGTAAGTATTAAGATACCAGGTTTTTTTTCTCTGATTTTCCCTTTTCTCTCCCACCCATTCAAACAGCTTTCTCTGTACTTCACTGCCTCCCAGCAGGTTCACAGGGATGGAAGGCAGAAATATCCTATGGGTCTTTCTGCTTCCCCACTCCAGAATAAATCCAAGAACTTGGAGGGATATTGAAGGCTTTTAGAGGAGGTAGAAAGGAAGTAAAGTCTGTTTCTCGGTGGAAGCAGGGTAGCCTGAAAGAAGCTGAGGGAAGGAGAATATAGCTATGGGGTAATGCCCGAGCAACTCAGATCCTTGACAGCAACACAGAGAGCTAGCAGGATGGTGGCAGGGTGTAAACGGCTCCAGATATGGGATGCCCATCCTCACCAAAGAGTCCTGTGTTCCCAGGGAAGCACAGAAACTGCACAGAACCACCAAAGCTGAAATGATCATGGACACAGGAGAGAGGGAAGTCTCTACATTGTGGATAAACAATGACAGCTGAAGGGAGAAGGACCATATCTTGGCATGGCATAAAACCCCGGAACCCGTGGCAACAACCTAGGAAGCAGTCCTAAAAATGCCCAAGTTCAATTTACCTACCATTCCTGCAATATGAAGATTCAAATTTAGGTTATTTATTTAAAAGTATAGAAATTTGATATTCACATTCTTAACAAATAGAAATGTGATACTTACCAAAAAATAGACGTGATATTGCTTACTGAATCTGTGCACTGAAATTCACACTGCCACATACAGTCACAGGAAAACCATTAGCTCTAGAATCATGTTCATCTCTATGCTGTCTGCATTTAGAGGATTTCTGTTATTGGACCCAGGAGACTAACATGGTAATTAACACTTGGGAATAGGCCTTTCTTCTCCTTGGCAGTTTATGTAACTTGAACTTTTAAATATCTTTGATTATTTGCACTGTATCAGTCAAGAAACTAAGCTTCAGACAGGTGTATTGACTTGCCCAAGATTACATAATTCAGCAGTAGTGCCTGAATTTCCACCCAGATCTGACTGGACTCTAAACCCCATGTTTGATCTTTCCACTCCAACTTCAAAGTACCTAAGACCCATATCCTGGGAGTTTTCTCCAACTGGTACTTCACAGTTCCAAAATCTCTATTGTTCTGCCATCAGTCCACTCTATTTTATCACCCAGCATTTTTTAAGCCACAGATATCAAATCTGCATAAAATATAGTCACAAATGTAGCAGAAGTGATTTGAGGAACATCCAACAGGAAGGAAGAAATCCACTACCACGGGTTCAATTATTCAAGTCCTGTTCACTAAAAGAACATGCTAGAACAAGGACTACCCCTGGGGGTGGGGGGAGGAAGGTAAGTTAGTGAATAGGGCTTCAGGACAGTTGGGTCCAAATCCAATCATTCTGCCTCTTCCCCTGGATGACTGCCCTTGTGCACACTGACTTGGCAGTCAGTCCTAGAATAATACAGTAATGAAAAGGGATTGCAGTCAATGAGGGTCCAATAACAGGCACAAAATTGGCCAACTGTTTGCATAATATTTTTGTCCCTGAAAGGGCTTTATTACCATCAAGCCTATAAACAAGCATGAAGTCCAGATGACTGCTGCGAGGTTTGGTCAATTAAAGTTTGAAAGCCTTTTTTCTTTGTTTGCATGCATAGTTCAGAGCGCAATCCATTATCATTTGTCACTCATAGGTGCTTTTTCAAAATTTTCCTCTGAAGTAGCAGAGGAACTATTCCTTAGAGAAAACAGGCCACACAAGACATTTGAAAGTCTAGTTATTTTTAGTGAT